>NC_087170.1:3244226-3429226 GCF_035594125.1 Scylla paramamosain | reverse complement strand
ACTTAACGTCCAAAGTGGAGCACATTCTGACCCTCTTCCCTTATGCAGAGATCTCCATTCTTGGAGACGTAAATGTTCACCACCAGCTTTGGCTTTCCTCTCCCTTCACTGACCATCCTGGTGAACTAGCCTGCAACTTTGCTATCCTCCACGACCTAGAGCAATTGGTGCAAAACCCTACTCGTATTCCAGACCGTCTTGGAGATACGCCCAACATTCTTGACCTTTTCCTGACCTCTAATCTTTCTGCTTATGCTGTCACCCTTTCTTCTCCGTTGGGCTCCTCCGATCACAATCTCATATCTGTATCTTGTCCAATTGCTCCGATCCCTTCTCAGGATCTCCCTAAGCGAAGGTGCCTCTGGCGTTTTGCTCCTGCTATTTGGGGAGACCTGAGGAGGTATTTTGCTGATTTTCCTTGGAATGACTACTGCTCCCGTGTCAGGGACCCGTCTTTGTGTGCTGAGCACATAACAGAGGTGATAAGTGTCTGGCATGGAGGCGTATATTCCTCACTCGTTTTATCGTTCTAAACCTTCTAAACCTTGGTTTAACACAGCTTGTTCTCGTGCTATACATGACAGAGAGGTGGCCCACAAAAGGCCTTCCATCACCAGAATCTCATGCACTTTATATTTCTGCCGGGAACCATGCCAAGTCCGTTCTCCAACTAGCCAAAAACTCCTTCATTAACAGAAGGTGTCAAAACCTTTCAAAATCTAACTCTCCTCGTGACTTCTGGTATGTAGCCAAAAATATTTCCAATAACTTTGCTTCTTCTTTCCCTCCTCTATATCAACCAGATGGCACCACTGCTATCACATCTATTTCTAAAGCTGATCTCTTCGCTCAGATCTTTGCTAAAATCTCTACCTTTGACGATTCTGGGCTTGTTCCTCCCTCTCCTTCACCCTCTGACTATTTCATACCACCTACTAAAATTCTTCGCAATGGTGTTTTCTATGCCCTCGCTGGCGTAAATCTTCGGAAGGCTTATGGACCTGATGGGGTCCCTCCTATTGTTCTCCGAAACTCTGCTTCCGTGCTTGCACATTGCCTAGTCAAACTCTTTCAGCTCTGTCAACATCTACCTTTCCTTCTTGCTGGAAGTTTGCCTACATTCAACTTGTTCCTAAAAAAAAACTACCGCCCTATTGCTTTAATTTCCTGCCTATCTAAAATTTTTGAGGCTATCCTCAACAGGAAGACTCTTAAACATCTATCACTTCACAACCATCTATCTGATCGCCAGTATGGGTTCCGTCAAGGCCATTCTACTGGTGATCTTCTGGCTTTCCTTACTGAGTCTTGGTCATCCTCTTTTAGAGATTTTGGTGAAACTTTTTGCTGTTGCCTTGGACATATCAAAAGCTTTTGATAGAGTCTGGCACAAAGTTTTGATTTTCAAACTACCCTGCTATGGCATCTATCCTTCTCTCTGTAACTTCCTCTCAAGTTTCCTTTCTGACCGTTCTATTGCTGCTGTGGTAGACGGTCACTGCTCTTCTCCTAAATCTATTAACAGTGGTGTTCCTCAGGGTTCTGTCCTGTGACCCACTCTCTTCTTATTATTCATTAATGATCTTCTAAATCAAACTTCCTTTCCTATCCACTCCTACGCTGATGATACCACCATGCACTTTTCCACGTCTTTTCATAGGCGTCCACCCCTTCAGTAGGTAAACATTTCACGCAGGGAAGCCACAGAACGCTTGATTTCTGATCTTTCTAAATGTTCTGATTGGGGCAGAGCAAACTTGGTATTGTTCAATGCCTCAAAAACTCAATTCCTCCATCTGTCAACTCGACACATCCTTCCAGACAACCATCCCCTCTTCTTTAATGACATTCAACTGTCCCCCTCTTCTACACTGAGCATCCTCGGTCTGTCCTTTACTTATAATCTGAACTGGAAACTTCACATCTCATCTCTAGCTAAAACAACTTCTATGAAGTTAGGTGTTCTGAGACGTCTCCGCCAGTTTTGCTCACCCAGCCTAGTTGGTAATTCTGTACAAGGGCCTTATCCGTCCATGTATGGAGTATGCTTTACATGTCTGGGGAGGGGGGGGGGTTTCCACTCATCCTGGTCTTCTAGACAGGGTGGAATCAAAAGCTTTTCGTGTCATCAACTGACTGTCTTCAGGCTCTCTCTCACCGCCGCCATGTTGCATCTCTAGCTGTCTTCTACGGCTATTTTCATGCCAACTGCTCTTCTGATCTTGCTAACTGCATGCCTCCCTTCCTCCCGCGGCCTCGCTGCACAAGACTTTCTTCTTTCTCTCACCCCTATTCTGTCC
This sequence comes from Scylla paramamosain, assembly GCF_035594125.1. Lineage (NCBI taxonomy): Eukaryota > Metazoa > Arthropoda > Malacostraca > Decapoda > Portunidae > Scylla > Scylla paramamosain. Next base: position 3,426,926 of record NC_087170.1, on the reverse strand, counting down.
ACCTCTCTAACGCAAGAGTTAACCAGTATTTTCAATCATTCATCCCTTTCTCTGGTAAACTCTGAACTCCCTGCCTGCTTCTGTATTTCCACCTTCCTATGACTTGAATTCCTTCAAGAGGGAGGTTTCAAGACACTTATTCGTCAGTTTTTCACTACTGCTTTGACTCTTTTATGGGACTGACATTTCAGTGGGCATTTTTTTTATTGAATTTATGTTGCCCTTGGCCAGTGTTCTTCCTATATAAAAGAAAAAAAATCTATAACTCTAATATTAGGAGTGGTTGCGTAAAAAAAAATAAATAAAAAAAAAAAAAAAAAAAAAAAATATATATATATATATATATATTCGTATATATATATATATATATATATATATATATATATATATATATATATATATATATATATATATATATATATATATATATATATAATGGGAAAGATTTAGATGCAAGAAATATTGAATTATGTTTGAATTATGTTAGGCTATCTGCTGGTGAAAGTTATTGTTCACCGAGGGATGCTGCAAGTGAACTAGAGGATAAAGTTTACTGCGGAAATGTGTATGTGATGTCCAGGCCTAATTGAATGAACAATAAATCTATTCAGTTAACATATAAAGGCGACAGGAGAGGTCGTCTGCTTCGTTACCACTGTTCACGCAACTAACGCAGCTGTTGATAAGGTATTCTTACAAAGTGAAGACATTTAACAAGCAATCAATGTCACTGTGTTGGTTTGATTTTTACTTATCATCAAGGTCAAGAGCATTATCATTTATTATCATTATCTGTTTGTGTGGAAGATAATGATTGGCATTAAAATATAAAAATAATCATGATAATAGTGATAAAACAACAACAACAACAACAACAATAATAATAATAATAATAAAGTACATTAGAAAAAGAAGAAGAAGAAAGGTGGTTGTTAGTAGCGAAACACTGGCAAAGGATGATGTATTTCATTCCCTGCTCGTTTTGTCGTTGTCCCATATGCACGATCAACATATTCTGAGCTGCATTAAAAGTGTCAAACTCTATTTAACGAGTACTGTCCTGACCTTCTCAGGTCGGACAGCTCTGTCTGGCTTGTCTCTCTGTCTCCTGTTTTTGTTTCCTACAACTGATAATATACACCGTGATGTTAGTGACTTTTTGCCCCAACAACGCTTGCATTGGCATAAAATTTATTTTTCAGTACTTCGATCATCGTTTATTTTCTTATAACTTTCAAAAAGGATCATTTGCGAATAACAGTTTTTTTTTCCATACTTTGTCCATACAGTCTATTTTCCCATAATTTTCAATAAGGTTAATTTTGAACCACTTTTATATGCCTATAAGTACGTAACATTTGTAGTGCTGAACTGCGTACTGCGTATAGATAGGCAACACATATAAAGAAAATGTTTTTTTGAGAGTTAGAAAAATGGGAATATGCGATTTATATGGACATATAATCTCGACATAACCTTCCAGACAGTATGTGACAGTATGTGATGAGCTTGATATTTTGGGTGTCAGATTCGACTCAAAACTGTCTTTTGAACGGCACATCAGGCGTCTTGTCAGTTCTGCCTCGCAAAAGCTTGGCGTTTTGAGGAAGGCTTACCGGATTTTTGGTGACCAGTCTATCTCTGCCAGCTGCTTTCGGTGTTTTATTCTTCCACTGCTGGAGTATTGTGCTCCTGTGTGGTCTTCCGCAGCTGTCTCCCACCTCCGTCTCATTGACAGAGTTGTCTCCTCCGCTAGGTTCCTCTGTGGTGGCGAAGCAGCTTGGGATCTTGGTCACCGACGCAATGTCAGCAGTGTCTGCATGCTATATAAAATCCATGCCAACCAGCTTCACCCGCTGAATGCCTCCATCCCAAATGCATTTGTGCCCACCAGAAACACTCGACTTGCGTCAAATTCACATGCGCGCTGCTTACAGCAGGTTAGGTGTCACACCAGTCAGTTTCAGCGAAGCTTTGTTCCTTGTGCTGTAAGACTTTGGAACATGCTTGACAAGGGCACATGCACTGCGAGTGATGTGCAAAAATTCAAGTCTGCTTCGAACAAAATCTTGAAGAGTCTAGTCAATTAAACTCTGGTTGCTTTTGCAGCTATACCTGTGATAAATTATGTAACTATACCTGTGATTTTATTCCATCAAGTTTTAAGTAGTTATACTACATTTACTCGTGTTGTCTGACATATATTAAATAAGTCAGAATTGTTGATTTTTTTTGTTGAATTTTTTTGTGAGTTTTAATAATTCTCAGTTCGTTGAGGCGTTCTTTATAATTGTTTAACCTATTTTCTCCTCCTGCTCTGATTTCATCCTACTATTGTGCTAATTGCTTTTCCTTTCTTCTTTCTACGGTCAAGGTGGGTGGGGGTTGTCATCTGGCAACTTATAGCGCTTGCGCTCGTCCCACTCTGCCTTCTCCGTTATGTTTAATAATAATAATAATAATAATCCCCTCTTCTTTAATGACACTCAACTGTCCCCCTCTTCTACACTGAACATCCTTGGTCTGTCCTTTACTTATAATCTGAACTTGAAACTTCACATCTCATCTCTAGCTAAAAACAACTTCTATGAAGTTAGGCGTTCAGCGACGTCTCCGCCTGTTTTTTTTCACCACCCACCCAATTACTAACTCTGTAGAAGGGCATTATCCGTATATGTATAGAGTATCCTTCATATGTCTGGGGGGGGGGGAGTCCATTCATACCACTCCTCTAGATAGGGTGGAATCAAAAGCTTTTCGTCTCATGAATTCCTCTCTTCTAACTGACTGTCTTCAACCTCTGTCTCATCGCCGCAGTGTTGCATTTCTAGCTGTCTTTTATCGCTATTTTCATGCTGGTTGCTCTTCTGATCTTGCTAACTGCATGCCTTCCTTCCTCACGCGGCCTTGCTGCACAAGACTATCTTCTTTCTCTCACCACTATTCTATCCACCTCTCTAATGAAAGAGTTAACCAGTATTCTCAATCATTCGTCCCTTTCTCTGGTAAACTCTGGAATTTCCTGTCTGCATCTGTATTTCCACCTTCCTATGACTTGATTTCCTTCAAGAGCGAGGTTTCAAGACACTTAACCTTCAATTTTTGACTACAGCTTTGGACCCTTTTATGGGATTGACATCTCAGTGGGCATTTTTTTTTATTATTGTATTTTTATTGACCTTGGCCAGTGTCCCTCCCACATAAAAAAAAAAAAAAAAATATATATATATATATATATATATATATATATATATATATATATATATATATATATATATATATATATATATATATATATATATATGTATATATATATATATATATATATATATATATATATATATATATATATATATATATATATATATATATATATATATATATATATATATATATTTATATATATATATATATATATATATATATATATATATATATATATATATATATATATATATATATATATATATATATATATATATATATATATGTATATATATATATATATATATATATATATATATATATATATATATATATATATATATATATATATATATATATATATATATGATCAACGAGTGAGGGTTGAGTCATACTTAAACTATCAAGGAATCAGTTGGGTCTACTTATGAGGTAAAAAAAAAAATAAATAAATAAATAAATGAAAATTGTGTGTGTGTGTATATATATATATATATATATATATATATATATATATATATATATATATATATATATATATATATATATATATATATATATATATATATATATATATATATATATATATATATATATATATATATATATATATATATATATATATATATATATATATATGATCAACGAGTGAGGGTTGAGTCATACTTAAACTATCAAGGAATCAGTTGGGTCTGCTTATGAGGTAAAAAAAAAAAAAAAAATAAATAAATAAATGAAAATTGTGTGTGTGTGTGTATATATATATATATATATATATATATATATATATATATATATATATATATATATATATATATATATATATATATATATATATATATATATATATATATATATATATATATATATATATTTGGAGTGAAGGTAGAAATTATTGATAGGAGAATGTATTGTGTATTCTAGTAATTTAATGTTAAAATCTCCAGTTAGTATTACTTTATTGTTGTGAATATTATTATGTAATAATAAACAAAGAATATGTGTAAATTTATCAACTGCCACATGCTTACTTTTAGTCCTGAATATTGCACAAATAGTTAAGAGATTCTGTACTGATTTAAATTTTATTAATTTCAATAATTTCATTGGCTACTGGAAGATCATGTAACTATCCTGAATGATGATGTCAGCAACAAAGACTGGAATTCTTCCCTGAGCACGTCTGTCTAACAAGATGGTAAGCGTAATAACCATCAAGCTGATAGAGTTTTTTTTTTTTTTTTTTTTTTTGTTGCTAGAAAGCCAAGTTTCTGAAACAGCAAGGACATGGGGGGGAGCAAAGGTTGAATGAAAATTAAGTTATTAGATCATAATTTTTGGGAAAGGAACATAAATTTAAATAAAGTAAATTAAATTTACACGAATCTTGAAGACTAACGCTGTTGTAAGAATTTAATTCATAGTATTTAGAAATCGAGTTTAGGTCTAAATGATCATGTAGTTGGTTGATTATTTCCATCTGAGAAGCTGTGCACGTTGAATGAACCACGCTTCTTCTACCTAGGCCATTTTTGGAAACTTGAGTGAGTGGCACCTCGTCACTGTCGTGGAGAAAATGGGACTTTCCGTTTCTCGTTCATGTCGGGAGGAACGTCTCACCACGGGACATGCGGTGCTCCTCTTTGTGGAGAATATGCTTGCTTCCTCCACAGCATCTAATATCGGCATATACGTAGTTTTAATTCAATTTTTTGTAATGGTTTGCCATATTTAGCGAATTTTAGCTTTCAGCCTACCGCAATTTTGTTATTACCATTTATTTTACACTGCAATTTTAATTGCCTTTAGTATATATATATTTTTTTCCTTTCCTCTTTTTCTTTTACCAAAGTTTCGTCACTTTTATATAATTTTGTAGCGCCGTTATATGACCCTTTTAAATCAATCGGTATTTTACCTGGGTCAGACACTCTTCGCTCAGGAGCATTTCATTTGGGCGCAAAAATATGTGCGTTGTTATTTCATTTGGCGCCAGTACTCCACTTCATTTGGGTGCCAACATAGCAGGCAATTCTTTGACCGCGAAAATGTGGTTACAAGTTGTTTGTGTTTCGTCAAGAGAGAGAGAACTTTCTTGAAGTTCTACTTCAACCACAACACTTAAAAAAAAAAAAAAAAAAAAAAAAAAAAAATATATATATATACGAGTATATACTCGTATATATATATATATATATATATATATATATATATATATATATATATATATATATATATATATATATATATATATATATATATATATATATATATATATATATATATATATATATATATCTGTGTATACAAAGCGCAGACGAAATTCTCCAATATTGCCTAGGGATCTTGAAGTTCATGTGTATCTGGTTTGTCCGGTCTACTTTAATTGCTAAAATTGTAGCATAAAGTTGCTCAACAAATTTTTAAACAGGGTGGAATCAAAAACTTTTCGTCTTATCAACTCCTGTCCTCTGACTGAGCCTCTCTCATCGCCGCAATGTTGCTTCTCTTGGTATCTTCAACCGCTATTTTCATGCCAACTGCTCTTCTGATCTTGCTAATTACATTTCTTCCCTCCTTCAGCGGCCTCGCTGCACAAGACTTTCTTCTTTCTCTCACCAATTTCTCTCACCTCTCACCCCTCTCCACCTCTCTAATACAAGAGTTAACCAGCATTCTCAATAATGAATTCTTTTTTTCTAGTAAACTCTGGAACTCCCTGCCTGCTTCTCTATTTCCACCATTCGACGACTTAAACTCTTTCAACTCAAGTGAAGTCAAGTAATTTTTGACGACCACTTTCGAGTCTGTTTGGGAACCGGCACTTCAGTGGGCTTTTTTTTTTTTTTTTAATGCAGTTTTGTTGCCCTTGGGCAGTGGCCCTCCTACAAAAATTAAAAAAAAATAAAAGTTCCAGTTGGCATAGGTAATACCTTTATATATATATATATATATATATATATATATATATATATATATATATATATATATATATATATATATATATATATATATATATATATATAATATATGTATATATATATATATATATATATATATATATATATATATATATATATATATATATATATATATATATATATATATATATATATATATATATATATATATATACCAGGAGGAGGCAGTAGACACCTGCCGAAACGATAATTACTCCCAGTGAGGTCTAAAGCACTGTTCAGGGGGTGCTGTGAACTTATCATTAAACCCAGCTGTGACCTCACTGAACGTTTCCCTTTGTGTCTCACAACACAAGGGGGTAGTCACAGCCTGCCCTCTAAAGACAACTCTCTTCCTCCACACAAAACTACAAGCACCTAATAACACACACACCCTTCACTCAAAAAATTTTAAAATCATGGCGACTCCTACACCAGCCTCGGAGTCCCCATCTGGGGAGGGGACCATAAATGTCCCCAGGTCGGACTGCCTTTCCGTCGACGACCGTAAGTGTCTTGACACCCCCCTCAACTTTTTCTTCATTAACTTCTGCAACATTCGCGGTCTAAGATCTAATTTTCAATCTGTAGAACACCACCTCTCCTCTTCTAAACCTCATCTTCTTTTCCTCACTGAAACTCAGGTGTCTGAGGCAACTGACAATAGCCCCTTTTCTGTTCCCTCCTACTTTCTCTATCCTCATTTTTGATCCAAAGCTGGATGCTGCGTTTATGTGCGGAATGACTTAACCTGCTCTCGTGCCCACGCTCTTGAATCTTCCGAGTTTTCCACCATCTGGCTTCGACTACAGAGTCATTCTCATACTAAATTTATCTGTGCTGTATACCTCTCTCCTAACTCCTCTGACTATAAGAAATTCTTTGACTACTTAACTTCCAAAGTGGAGCACATTCTGACCCTCTTCCCTTTTGCAGAGATCTCCATTCTTGGAGACTTCAATGTTCACCACCAGCTTTGGCTTTCCTCTCCCTTCACTGACCATCCTGGTGAACTAGCCTACAACTTTGCTATCCTCCATGACCTAGAGCAATTGGTGCAACACCCTACTCGTATTCCTGACCGTCTTGGAGATACGCCCAACATTCTTGACCTTTTCCTGACCTCTAATCCTTCTGCTTATGCTGTCACCCTTTCTTCTCCGTTGGGCTCCTCCGATCACAATCTCATATCTTTATCTTGTCCTATCACTCCAATCCCTCCTCAGGATCCCCCTAAGCGAAGGTGCCTCTGGCGTTTTGCCTCTGCTAGTTGGGGGGACCTGAGGCGGTATTTTGCTGATTTTCCTTGGAATGACTACTGCTTCCGTGTCAGAGACCCGTCTTTGTGTGCTGAGCGCATAACAGAGGTGATAGTGTCTGGCATGGAGGCGTACATTCCTCACTCTTTTTCTCGTCCTAAACCTTCTAAACCTTGGTTTAACACAGCTTGTTCTCGTGCTATACATGATAGAGAGGTGGCCCACAAAAGGTACTTAAGCCTTCCTTCACCAGAATCTCATGCACTTTATATTTCTGCCCGGAACCATGCCAAGTCTGTTCTCCAACTAGCCAAAAACTCCTTCATTAACAGAAAATGTCAAAACCTTTCAAGATCTAACTCCCCTCGTGATTTCTGGCATCTAGCCAAAAATATCTCCAATAACTTTGCTTCTTCTTCTTTCCCTCCTCTACTTCAACCAGATGGCACCACTGCTATCACATCTATTTCTAAAGCTGAACTCTTTGCTCAAACCTTTGCTAAAAACTCTACCTTGGATGATTCTGGGCTTGTTCCTCCCTCTCCTCCACCCTCTGACTACTTCATGCCTCGTATTAAAATTCTTCGTAATGATGTTTTCCATGCCCTCGCTGGCCTAAACCCTCAGAAGGCTTATGGACCTGATGGGGTCCCTCCTATTGTTCTCCGAAACTGTGCCTCCGTGCTTGCACCTTGCCTAGTCAAACTCTTTCAGCTCTGTCTGTCAACATCTACCTTTCCTTCTTGCTGGAAGTTTGCCTACATTCAACCTGTTCCTAAAAAGGGTGACCGCTCTAATCCCTCAAACTACCGTCCTATTGCTTTAATTTCCTGCTTATCTAAAGTTTTTGAATCTATCCTCAACAGGAAGATTCTTAAACATCTATCACTTCACAACCTTCTATCTGATCGCCAGTATGGGTTCCGTCAAGGACGCTCTACTGGTGATCTTCTGGCTTTCCTTACTGAGTCTTGGTCATCCTCTTTTAGAGACTTTGGTGAAACTTTTGCTGTTGCCTTGGACATATCAAAAGCCTTTGATAGAGTCTGGCACAAAGCTTTGATTTCCAAACTACCCTCCTACGGTTTCTATCCTTCTCTCTGTAACTTCATCTCAAGTTTCCTTTCTGACCGTTCTATTGCTGCTGTGGTAGACGGTCATTGTTCTTCTCCTAAATCTATTAACTGTGGTGTTCCTCAGGGTTCTGTCCTGTCACCCACTCTCTTCTTATTATTCATTAATGATCTTCTAAACCAAACTTCTTGTCCTATCCACTCCTATGCTGATGATACCACCCTGCACTTTTCCACGTCTTTTCATAGACGTCCAACCCTTCAGGAGGTAAACATATCACGCAGGGAAGCCACAGAACGCCTGACTTCTGATCTTTCTAAAATTTCTGATTGGGGCAGAGCAAACTTGGTATTGTTCAATGCCTCAAAAACTCAATTCCTCCATCTATCAACTCGACACAATCTTCCAGACAACTATCCCCTCTTCTTCAATGACACTCAACTGTCCCCCTCTTCTACACTGAACATCCTCGGTCTGTCCTTTACTTATAATCTGAACTGGAAACTTCACATCTCATCTCTAGCTAAAACGGCTTCTATGAAGTTAGGTGTTCTGAGACGTCTCCGCCAGTTTTTTCTCACCCCCCCAGCTGCTAACTCTGTACAAGGGCCTTATCCGTCCATGTATGGAGTATGCTTCACATGTCTGGGGGGGTTCCACTCATACTGCTGTTCTAGACAGGGTGGAATCAAAAGCTTTTCGTCTCATCAACTCCTCTCCTCTAACTGACTGTCTTCAGCCTCTCTCTCACCGCCGCAATGTTGCATCTCTTGCTGTCTTCTACCGCTATTTTCATGCTAACTGCTCTTCTGATCTTGCTAACTGCATGCCTCCACTCCTTCCGCGGCCTCGCTGCACAAGACTTTCTTCTTTCTCTCACTCCTATTCTGTCCACCTCTCTAACGCAAGAGTTAACCAGTATTCTCAATCATTCATCCCTTTCTCTGGTAAACTCTGGAACTCCTTGCCTGCTTCTGTATTTCCACCTTCCTATGACTTGAATTCCTTCAAGAGGGAGGTTTCAAGACACTTATCCACCAATTTTTGACCACTGCTTTGACCCTTTTAGGGACTGGCATTTCAGTGGGCATTTTTTTTATTAGATTTTTGTTGCCCTTGGCCAGTATCCTTCCTACATAAAAAAAAAAAAAAAAAAAAAAAAAAAAAAAAATATATATATATATATATATATATATATATATATATATATATATATATATATATATATATATATATATATATATATATATATATAAAAGTTCCAGTTGGCATAGGTAATACCTTTATATATATATATATATATATATATATATATATATATATATATATATATATATATATATATATATATATATATATATTCCTTGGAAGATGCTCCTCATATATATATATATATATATATATATATATATATATATATATATATATATATATATATATATATATATATATATATATATATATATATATATATATATATATATATATATATATGAAGGGCATCGTACAAGGAAAAAAAAAAAGGCCCACTGAGGTGCCAGTACCCAAAGAGCAAAATACGATCCTGAAAACTTAGAGCATAATTGTCTTGAAACCTCTTTCTTGAATTTGAGGTACAGGAAGAAGGAAGTACAAAACTATGCAGAGAGTTCCGAAGATTAACAGAAAGGGAGTGTGCTTGATAATATTGATTAACTCTTACATTAGAATGGTGGACAGAATAGAGAATGGTGAACAGAATAGAGAGGTGGCCCACAAAAGGTACTTAAGCCTTCCATCACCAGAATCTCATGCACTTTATATTTCTGCACGGAACCATGCCAAGTCTGTCCTCCGACTAGCCAAAAACTCCTTCATTAACAGAAAATGTCAAAATCTTTCAAGATCCAACTCCCCTCGTGATTTCTGGCATCTAGCCAAAAATACTTACAATAACTTTGCTTCTTCTTCTTTTCCTCCTCTATTTCAACCAGATGGCACCACTGCTATCACATCTATTTCTAAAGCTGAACTCTTCGCTCAAACCTTTGCTAAAAACTCCACCTTGGACGATTCTGGGCTTGTTCCTCCCTCTCCTCCACCCTCTGACTACTTCATGCCACGTATTAAAATTCTTCGCAATGATGTTTTCCATGCCCTCGCTGGCCTAAACCCTCGGAAGGCTTATGGACCTGATGGGGTCCCTCCTATTGTTCTCCGAAACTGTGCCTCCGTGCTTGCACCTTGCCTAGTCAAACTCTTTCAGCTCTGTCTGTCAACATCTACCTTTCCTTCTTGCTTGAAGTTTGCCTACATTCAACCTGTTCCTAAAAAGGATGACCGTTCTAATCTAAACTACCGTCCTATTGCTTTAATTTCCTGCCTATCTAAAGTTTTTTAATCTATTCTCAACAGGAAGATTCTTAATCATCTATCACTTCACAGCCTTCTATCTGGTCGCCAGTATGGGTTCCGTCAAGGCCGCTCAACTGGTGATCTTCTGGCTTTCCCTACTAAGTCTTGGTCATCCTCTTTTAGAGATTCTGGTGAAACTTTTGCTGTTGCCTTGGACATATCAAAAGCTTTTGATAGAGTGTGGCACAAAGCTTTGATTTCCAAACTACCCTCCTACGGTTTTATCCTTCTCTCTGTAACTTTATCTCAAGTTTCCTTTCTGACCGTTCTATTGATGCTGTGGTAGACGGTCACTGTTCTTCTCCTAAATCTATTAACAGTGGTGTTCCTCAGGGTTCTGTCCTGTCACCCACTCTCTTCTTATTATTCATTAATGATCTTCTAAACCAAACTTCTTGTCCTATCCACTCCTACACTGATGATACCACCCTGCACTTTTCCACGTCTTTTCATAGACGTCCAACCCTTCAGGAAGTAAACATATCACGCAGGGAAGCCACAGAACGCTTGACTTCTGATCCTTCTAAAATTTCTGATTGGGGCAGAAAACATCCTTGGTCTGTCCTTTACTTATAATCTGAACTGGAAATTTCACATCTCATCTCTATCTAAAACAGCTTCTATGAAGTTAAGCGTTCTGAGACGTCTCCGCCCCCCCCAGCTGCTAACTCTGTACAAGGGCCTTATCCGTCCATGTATGGAGTATGCTTCACGTGTCTGGGGGGATTCCACTCATACTGCTCTTCTAGACAGGGTGGAATCAAAAGCTCCTCTAACTGACTGTCTTCAGCCTCTCTCTCACCGCCGCAATGTTGCATATCTAGCTGTCTTCTACCGCTATTTTCATGCTAACTGCTCTTTTGATCTTGCAAACTGCATGCCTTCCCTCTTTCCGCGGCCTCGCTGCACAAGACTTTCTTCTTTCTCTCATCCCTATTCTGTCCACATCTCTAACGCAAGAGTTAACCAGTATTCTCAATCATTCATCTCTTTCTCTGGTAAACTCTGGAACTCCCTGCCTGCTTCTGTATTTCCACCTTCCTATGACTTGAAATCCTTCAAGAGGGAGGTTTCAAGAAACTTATTCATCAATTTTTGACTACTGCTTTGACACTTTTATGGGACTGGCATTTCAGTGGGCATTTTTTTTTTATTGGATTTTTGTTGCCCTTGGCTAGTGTCACTCCTACTTAATAAAAAAAAAAAAGCGTGAGAGAAAATAGAAAGTTTTGTGCATCGAAGGCATGGGAGGAGGGAAGGCATGCAGTTAGCAAGATCAGAAGAGCAGTTAGCGTGAAATAGAAAAAAAAAAAAATCCGGTAGAAGATACCAAAAAAAAAAAAAATGCACCATTGCGGCGATTTTCGTTGTTAGTGATGTGTCAACAAACTATTTTCAGCACACATGAAAGACACGATTTTACTGAACTCATCACCCAAATAAAGTTTATTACTGCATCCAAATATTTTTTTTTTCCTAGATGTAATACCAATGCGCCCTAATATAATATGCCCCTTCGCTCAATAATTTTTTTTTTCCCTCCCCAGCGATCCGAGGTTTTACCTCAACTGAAAAGATGTCTCTCTCTCTCCGTCTCTCTCTCTCTCTCTCTCTCTCTCTCTCTCTCTCTCTCTCTCTCTCTCTCTCTCTCTCTCTCTCTCTCTCTCTCTCTCTCTCTCTCCATGAAGCAACAGTGAGGGAAATGTGGAGACATGAATGATGTATCATATATTGTTAACATATCCCTAGGTACGTCTCAGCGGAGGAATAACACAGTGCTGTGCTAAAGTACTGCCTCACATCGCATGTTCGGGGTGTAGCAAATCCACTTGTGGAAAGCATGGTTGGGTGTTGTTTCTTTTTTAAACCAGGAGCTACGTCTTCATGTTGCAGTATACGAGTATGTGCCAAGGTTTTCCACTCAAAAGATCACATCAGTAAGCCATCTAAAATTAATGAGATCTCTTATTTTTGAACGTCGGAGGAATTGCATACAAAAAGGTCAAGGATGTTGGGCATACTTCCAAGACGGTCAGGAATACGAATGGAAGTGAAAGCCGAAGCTGATGGTGAACATGAGAATATTCAAGAATGGAGATCATCTCGATATGGAAATTATTCAGGATGTGCTCTACTTTGAAAGATAAATAATAAAAAAAAAAAATGAAGTTTGATATCTTAGAGGAGAGATATACAACACAGATGAGTTTAGTGTGAGTGACTCTGAATTCTAAGGGAGATGTAGGAAATTCAGAACATGGTCACGAAACCACGGTAGGTCGTTGTGCACACAGACACATCTTCCAGGTTTGAATTAAAAATGAGGATAGAAAAAAAATAGGAGAGATTCAAGGAGTTCCTGTCAGTAGCCTCAAATATCTATGTTTCGGTGAGAAAATTATGTTTGTTAAAGGACAGGTGATGATCCACAGCGAATGTTGTAGTTAATGTAGAACAGTTAAGGGAAGTGTGAAGACACTTTCATTCGGTACGCAAGGGGTCCGACCTGGGGACAGATGGTGGCTCCTAGGCTCGTTAAACGGAAATCTTTTTCAGTGAATGTGTACGTGCGTGAGGTGATTGTACTGTAATGTGATTAGGAAGAGTGTTGTCTTGTACTGTAATGTGATTAGGCAGAGTGTTGTCTTAATAAGGCACGCCGTGACTACACAAATCATATTTATATATAATATAATTAAAAACAAGTAATAATAGCACAAACCTATCACAAGTGGAGTGGTGGCACCCATGGCAGCTGAAAGGTAGTTGTGTTCTAGTGGCTCTAGACTTCTTGGGGCGTTGATGTAAGGAGGTGCATGGTGGGAACCTAGTCATGTGTGTACGATATGGGCCATGGCGGGAAAGGTTCAGCAGAGGAGGGACGTAGTGATGGTTCCATTGTTTTAGTGAGAAAGTGAACAATGTCTCCAAATGTTAACGGTCGTGTTTTGGTTCGAGGTGAAAACAAACTGAACATCGAAGTAATTTTGTACACAATAACATACTATCATATACGTGCATCACGTCTATCATTTATGACAAAAAAAGAAAAAAAAAGAAAAATCGTGACGGGATATTGAAATGTTTTATTTTTACTAATAGTCACTAAATATTTAGATCTTTATTTATAATTTTAGTTATATTTTTAGGTCTGAAGAAAACTAGAATAGAGGACAGCAATGAATAGGGCAGAGTGTATCAAGAAGCAATGGAAAAAAATATCCCCTTCCATAGAACACGTCATTACACTTACTTTTGAGTGTCACAATATTAGCAATAAATTTAATCTACCATTAGGACACACACACACACACACACACACACACACACACACACACACACACACACACACACACACACACACACACACACACACACACACACCATCATCATCATCATCATCATCATTGACAGACCAAAAAGAAAAAAAAAACTAAAAGTGCGGATCGGGACAATAATCGAGTCTCGATGGCAAGAAATCAATTTTTACTTAAGAGAGGGATGTTTCCATTGTCATAATTTTACTTCGAAAACGTAATAAGTTCTCGTATCCTAGTGGAAGAAAAGGAAAACGCTGCTTCGAGAGTAAGCCAGCTGAGAAGGTAGGTGTACTGCAGCCTTTATGAGCATAAAAACATAAAATAAGGAACCCTACAAGAAGCCGTCAAGTCTACACGTGACAGTCCCTGTAAAAGAAATGATCTACCTACCTACCTATCTCCATCTATCATCCTAATCTTTTGAGAACCTTTACGAATTGAGAACCTTTACGAACTAGTAGGCAATTGCCATACGAGTAACACAGTACTCAGTGTGGAGGATCAGCATAAAGGTGCAAATGTAACTGAAAGAAACTGAGGAATAGCACAAAGTAAAGAGTGGCATTGTTCAATACATACTATAGGTCTACGCCGCTTTCCGGCTTATCAGCAGCTAGAATGGCGACATGTGAGAACAGATAGGGAAAGTACTATTATGTTCTCACGGGCTTGTCATCTTGGGAACCACTTCGTCTGGCTTCTAGATACCGTGGACAACTGTACAAAAAAATAAATAAATAAATAAAATAAATAAATAAACAAATAAAAATGAATAAAAGAGAGAGAGAGATTGCGAAATAATAGAAATGTGAACGCTGATATTTTTGTCAATACTTTGAAATATCTGAATTACATTGATCATTTTTTGCGTAAGTAGGAGAGCTTACAGCTGACTCCATTCATATTTGATGCGTAAATAATTTTATAATTGGTAATTATATATATATGATTTTATATATATATATATATATATATATATATATATATATATATATATATATATATATATATATATATATATATATATATATATATATATATATATATATATATATATATATATATATATATATGTGGCATGAAGAAGCCAGAGGGTGGAAGAGAGGGAGGAACAAGCTCAGAATCGTCAGAGGTAGCGTTTTTAGCAAAGATTTGAGCGAAGAGTTCAGCTTTAGAAATAGATGTGATAGCAGTCGTGCCATCTGGTTGAAATAGAGGAGGGAAAGAAGATGAAGCAAAGTTATTCGAGATATTTTTGGCTAGATGCCAGAAATCACGAGGGGACTTAGATCTTGAAAGGTTTTGACATTTTCTGTTAATGAAGGAGTTTTTGGCTAGTTGGAGAACAGACTTGGCATGGTTCCGGACAGAAGTATAAAGTGCATGAGATTCTGGTGATGGAAGGCTTAAGTACCTTTTGTAGGCCACCTCTCTATCATGTACAGCACGAAAACAAGCTGTGTTTAACCAAGGTTTAGAAGGTTTAGGACGAGAAAAAGAGTGAGGAATGTACGCCTCCATGCCAGACACTATCACCTCTGTTATACGCTCAGCACACAAAGACGGGTCCCTGACACGGAAGCAGTAGTCATTCCAAGGAAAATCAGCAAAATACCTCCTCAGGTCCCCCCAACTAGCAGAGGCAAAACGCCAGAGGCACCTTCGCTTAGGGGGATCCTCAGGAGGAATTGGAGTGATAGGACAAGATAAAGATATGAGATTGTGATCGGAGGAGCCCAATGGAGAAGAAAGGGTGACAGCATAAGCAGAAGGATTAGAGGTCAGGAAAAGGTCAAGAATGTTGGGCGTATCTCCAAGACGGTCTGGAATACGAGTAGGGTGTTGCACCAATTGCTCTAGGTCATGGAGGATAGCAAAGTTGTAGGCTAGTTCACCAAGTGAAGGGAGAGGAAAGCCAAAGCTGGTGGTGAACATTTAAGTCTCCAAGAATGGAGATCTCTGCACAAGGGAAGAGGATCAGAATGTGCTCCACTTTGGAAGTTAAGTAGTCAAAGAATTTCTTTTAGTCAGAGGAGTTAGGTGAGAGGTATACAGTACAGATAAATTTAGTATGAGAGTGACTGTAGTCGTAGCCAGATGGTGGAAAACTCGGAAGATTCAAGAGCGTGGGCACAAGAGCAGGTTAAGTCATTGCGCACGTAAACCCAGCATCAAGGTTTGGATCGAAAATGAGGATGGAGAAAGTAGGAGGGAACAGGAAAAGGGCTACTGTCAGTTGCCTCAGACACCTGAGTTTCAGTGAGGAAAAGAAGATGAGGTTTAGAAGAGGAGAGGTGGTGTTCTGCAGATTGAAAATTAGATCTTAGACCGCGAATGTTGGAGAAGTTAATGAAGAAAAAGTTGAGGGGGGTGTCAAGAGACTTGAGGTCGTCGACAGAAAGGCAGTCCGACCTGGCGACATCTATGGTACCCTCCCCAGATGGGGTCTCCGAAGCTGGTGTAGGAGTCGCCATGATGATTTTAAAATTTTTGAGTGTTATTAGGTGCTTGTAGTTTTGTGTGGAGGAAATTGTTATATATATATATATATATATATATATATATATATATATATATATATATATATATATATATATATATATATATATATATATATATATATATATATGTGTGTGTGTGTGTGTGATGAAGGAATACAAGAAGGTGGAGGACACGAGTGCCCTTGACTTCTTTGACCAGTACGTCAAGTAAGACGAAGGGGTGACTCCTTCTAACAAACTATCTGAGATGTTCAGCGTGCCGGTACGTTCGAGTTCTGCCCAACATAACCGTCAGACGAAATTTTCTTTAATAGAGAGATATTTGCCATGTTCAAATTGTGCGCCCCCACCACCAGCAACTACACAAGAGGACTTGTCCTTTCATACCTGTTTGGCAAGATGTTGGGGTCATATTACATGGGGATGCAGATATACATTAAGAGGTTTGCCGAGGTGGCTCAGCGCAACTCTCCATTCTTCACTAACGCTAGCAAGCCCAGAGGGAGTCTATAACGGTGTCCTAGGTACTCAAGACTCCCATAAACACCGGTTACTTCAAAACACAGATGACTTATCCAGCGTCGTTCATATCCCCTTGTAAGGTGAGGTCAGCTGGGGACTCCGAGGCTGGTGTAGAATCGTGTGTGTAATAAAGTGCATTTAGTTTGTGCGAAAGAAGGGAGTTGGTTTTAACGGGTAGGCTTTGTCTGCCCCCTTGTGTTGCGACAAACAAAGGGAAATGTTCAGTGAGCCCACAGCTGGGCTTAATGAAAAATACACAACAGCCTCCTGATTCAGTGTTATTAGACCTCACTGGAAGTAATTATCGTTTGGCAGGTGGATGCTGCTTTCCGGATGCCCGACAACCGATAAGGACGACTACCTATTGGTATCATAATTAGGAATATTTTTAATGTTTTAATGAAAGGTTTTGGAAGGTTATCGTCTGCACTGATATTATTTCCCTATGTTTCATTAGGACCCACGTGGCATGGATAGTCTGAAGAACGACAGAGCGGAAGTCAGACAATTTATAATGGACACCAACAAATACGTACCGTCAAGACAAGACAAGAACGACGTTACCTTCCTGAGATCCCCGATCGCCGAGAGCGACGCCAACGGGCCTTTGGCAGAATGATTGGCCATCAACATGTCAAAGATCATAGGCAGGAAAGTGGACGCCCAAGACTCGCTCCTGTTGTTGGTGAACTGGGCAGCTAGGAGCGACAGCAAATCATTCATGTTACTGAAGAGAATTTATAACACGCTTAACGTCTTCTTCCATCACCCCAACGGTCCCAAACACTGTCTTCAGAACCGGAATGTCAAACGTTAAACTGAAGGTCTATATTAGGCAACTCATACAACATATGATTAAACAGCTGGTGATCAAAGGTAGAGATAGGAGGATGTTGGACGAATCGGCGATGGGCGTTGACGGGGAGAGCAGTGACGACAACGTTGATTACGACCAGATTGTGGACAGTGTAGGATGCGAAAACACTTGCGAGCTCGCTAGAAAAAAAACAGGGATATCGTCATAGCCTCTAGCAAACTATTAGCAAACAACGACGTCGTCAAACACAAGACAGTGTAGCAACAGCGCAATAACGGAAACACTCACGGCGACATAAAGTGTGACTGTGAATACCACGGAGTCGACAGGAATCTTGCGGGACTAAAGTTCCACTCATGCGAGGACAGAAGGCTGATATACGAGCAAAAGTATTCAAAAACGCTATACTCACAACCATACTTGTTGGCAGAGTTCGGAGTGTGCGGCTACCAGCACCGCCTCACAGCGAACAGTGACAGAAAAACGCTGGATTCGCTGCAGCGTCTAAAGCAGACTGATATTCACTCAGAGAGAAGCGGCGTCTGCTATCAGCTGTTCTAGACTCCTGCAGTTCTTCCTGACGAGTGGCTCTGATCGAGACCCCAGCAACGTACAAGAGAAACTCTACTCGATGAACAGAAAGTACATTGAACACTTCTCTACCGTTGTTAGGAACGGGATAGCTTGCGACCGCATAACTTCTGATCTTATAACAAAGTTCAACACCGAGATCCTGCCCCTTGGTAGAAACCCTGATTCGTTCATTCGCACCAAAACTGGTCTCACCATCATTGACCACGTTACCCAGGTTCTTACCAGACACAGCCACCCATTTTTTAACAACTCGAGAAGAAGCGCGCCAGAAAACTACTAGCAGCAGAAGAGAGGTGTAAAACATACGCCGTTGCCCATAAGACACTCTTACAAAGACAACCTTCACATCATACATGATGGACTCATTAACAATTATACACCACAACGTTGCACATCGGTCCCGTATACACATACTTCCCAACCCATACAATGAAATAGACCCAGATATCCAGATACCCAGTAGTGTAGTTGTGTATGTGTACCGTGTTATTGTGTGAGATGCCATGACTGTTTATTAAACAGTCATGGCATTTCACACAATAACACGATACACATACACAACTACACTACTCATACAATCAACACTAAAGGAGAATTACATGACTGAAGTGCAATTTTAGTTAAATCAGTCACAACAGAAACTAGCACGGGTCCCATACACATTGCCACAACATACACATACTCGTACATCACAGAGACCACACCTACCAATCACAGACTTCCACCGCTTAGCCTCAAACAACTCACCCGCATATATACTGGGCGATTTAAATGCAAAACGCCCTTGCATAGGAACACACAACACCAAAACAGCACTCACCCAAATTTTTAACCACATCTACTCATCTGGATATTTTCCCCGACACTTTAAAGGAGCATCAATAAAACCGATCGCAAAACCAAACAAATCAAAATAACTACAGATCTTCAAAACTTCAAACCTATATCATTACTAGAAGTACCAGGAAACATTCTAAAAAATAATAAACAAAAGACTTAGGACTTACCTCGAATACAACAGCACCCTGTCGCCAACATACCATGGGTTCCGGACCAACCGGAGCACAGACACCGTACTCGCCATCATAGCTGAAAAAAATAGTACACACAATAGGAAATAAACAACAATGTTGCATAGTCCTCCGTGTTGTCTCAAAAGAATTTGATAATGTTTGGCACAATGGACTGAAACATAAAATTAACAACATTGGTCTGCAATGTCTCCATTGGTATTTTCCCCAAAATACTTTGCAGTTTTCTGGACAACAGACCTGCCCGCATAAATTTGCCAAACTACCAAGGACTTACATTCCCCATAGAAAGTGGTGTACCTCAAGGAAGTACATCCCATCCCTTTACACACACTCTGGCACGATTGCACCCCGTTATATATGCCCAACGTGTTACATTTTTCCCTCATCATTTATCTCTGCTGTAAGGTTCAAACTCGTATACAGAGAAACAGCCAAAGCTGTTCTGTTTCCTCCATTCATTTCCTCCTTCCCAGCTAAGTGGAGTGATCAGGCTATTAACCTCAAATTACATCAATGGTGAAATTGTATATACAAGCTAATTGTTTTCATCAATGTTTTTCTTCCTTTCTCGAGCCGAGTTGAGTTATCAGGATATTAATTAACCTCAATGTTTACAGAGTCATGGAAGTTGCATATACAAGCTATTTAAGTGGATTTAATAGACATGCGATCTTGGAAGACCATAGATAATTACTGCTTCATATTACATTATTAAGATCATTTTAGAAAATTTAACTTGTTAAAGCCTTTGCTTTCAAAGCAAACCTCTGAAGTTTCACACCATCTCTATGATATATTTACTCTCATAGGGGCACCAAAAATTCTTCAAAGCGATAACGGCAACGAGTTCGTTGGAGCCCCACTAACAACAATGATGCATACATTTTGGCCTGAGACAGAGCTTATCAGGGGATCCCCCAGACATCCTCAGAGCCAGGGATCTGTGGAAAATGCCAACGGCGACATAAAAAATGATGTTATGGGGATTGGTGCGGGAGAAGAACACGTGTAACTGGGTGGACTTGATCAAGCAGGTGCAATGGACCAAAAATACTGTCAACCATAGAGTAATTGGAATGTCTCCATACGAAGCAATGTTCGGGCAGAAGCACGTATCACCTATGAAAATCACAGAACAGGTAAGAAATTGTGCTTTTAACTTAATTATTAAATTCAAATTGACAGATTAGAGAATTTTGGTAGGTTGATTGCCTTACACAAGTAACCCCAACTTTTTTTAGGAGACTGACTACGAAGGGACTGAACAGCAACAACAACAACAACAACAACAACAACAACAACAACAACAACAACAACAACAACAACCATGGGATGAACAGGTTTGTTTCTCGTACAACTTTGCTCATGATTTGCTTTGTTTCATAGATGAAGTGAGTCCTTTACACGTTATTCAGCTAGGCGATTTACAGAAGTGAACCAAATATTACATTTTTTTTTTTTCATAGATGGAGATTGAGGAAGAAGACAGAGCGGGTGTGCAACAGCAGCAGCAACAAAAACCATCATGGGATGAACAGGTTTGTTTTTCGTACATTTT
This sequence comes from Scylla paramamosain, assembly GCF_035594125.1. Lineage (NCBI taxonomy): Eukaryota > Metazoa > Arthropoda > Malacostraca > Decapoda > Portunidae > Scylla > Scylla paramamosain. The sequence goes on along the minus strand of NC_087170.1, from coordinate 3,405,689 downwards.
TGCTCATTAATTGTTTTCTTTCATAAATAAAGTAAGCCCTTTAGACATTATTCGGCTTAGCAATTTACAGACGTGAACAAAACGTTACAATTTCTTTTTCATAGATGGGTACCAGGGAAAAAGACGGAGCGGGGGTACAACAGCAGCAGCATCAACCATCACGGGATCAGGTTTGTTTCTCGTACATCTTTGCTCATGAATTGCTTTGTGTCATAGATAGGTCCTTTATACATTATTCGGCTTGGTAATTTACAGAAGTGAACAAAACCTTATAATATCTTTTTCATAGATGGGTCCCAGGGAAAAAGACGGAGACGGAGTACAACAGCAGCAACAGCAGCAGCAACAGCAGCAGCAACAACAACAACCATTATGGGATGAACAGGCTTGTTTCTCGTACATCTTTGCTCGTGAATTGCTTTGTTTCATAGTCCTTTATACTACGAAAGTGAACAAAACGTTACAATTTCTTTTTTATAGATGGGGTCCAGGGAAAAAGACGAAGACAGGATACAATAAGAGCAACACCAACCATCATGGAATGAACAGATTTGTTTCTCGTACATCTTTGCTCATGAATTTCTTTGTTTCATAGAACAAGCTGAGTCATTATTCGGCTTGGCAATTTACAGAAGTGAACAAAACGTTACAATTTCTTTTTCATAAATGGGGTTCCAGGAAAAAGACGGAGACGGGGTACAACAGCAGCAGCAGCAACAACAGCAAACATTGTGGGATGAACAGGTTTGTTTCTCGTACATCTTTGCTCATGAATTGCTTTGTTTCAGAGTCATTTATACTACAAAAGTGAACGAAACGTTAAAATTTCTTTTTATAGATGGGATCCACGGGAAAAGACGGAGACGGGGTACAACAACAGCAGCAGCAACCATCATGGGATGAACAGGTTCTCGTGAAATTGCTTTGTGTCATAGATGATGCTGAGTCATCATTATTCGGCTTGGCAATTTACAGAAGAGAAGAAAACGTTACAATTCCTTTTTTATAGATGGGATCCAGGGAAAAAGACGGAGATGGGGTACAACAGCAAGAGGGGGAGGAGGGAACACAAGAGCAAGAAGAAGATCAGCAGCGGTTATACAATGAAGAGGTGAATTATCCATAAATGATCATATCACCATATGTCTACCTTACTCCGAAAAAAAAAATAATAATAATAATTGATTTACCTTTTCCGACAGGTCAAAATTTCTAGAGATGGAGAACTGGTAGAGAATGAGTAAGAACGCGCAAATGCAACTGTAAATGAACAACATTTGGAAAGTTATTATAAAGGTATGTAGAGGTATTATGGTTATATCTATAATGAGTTTTTTATTCCTCAGGATAATAATTTATTTATTCATAAGTTAATCTTACTTTTTCTTTTTAATTTTTATAGATCAGACAGCGAGTGAGAGATGGGACCGAACAACAAGCATCTAAGATGATTAAGCCTACTTTCTTCTTCCTTACATCCCGAGATCAACGACTGTGTCAACGTCACGATTCCCCAGATGGATCGGCCGAGGAAGATAAGCATGCAAAATTTTGTTGGAGTAATTGTGGCCATCGAAGAAAAAAAAGGAAACAGACTATACAGTGTAGCAACAGAATACGGTTGTATAAGGCCATTATTCCCTCGCAATCTATTTGAAATCTGCCGCCGAATAAATGTGATAGATATCGAGACGGTGAACAGAGAACGGACAGTATCCATCAGAAAAATAGCTGCCGCGGAAGCGATAAAGGGCAGTGAGGAGCCCTCCTCCAATATTTGTCACTGTGCTACAGATTTCTGTAAGACAATGCGCTGTTTTTGCAAGAGAAGAGGCTTATTGTGTACGGAACAGTGCAAGCATGGGCGTAATCCCAAAACCGGTCGCATCAATCAAGAAACTGCTGCTAATTTTAAATGTTGCAATAAATGAAAAATGAAGTTATAGACGTTTTCTATCTGTTTTTATCCAAAACAATGTGTACATATAGAGGGAATTGTAAAACTTTATTCTCGTTAACAATAAATTCTCTCTTAACAAAATCACCCTACTACCTCTCTTCTTCTTGAGTATAATGGTGACGACAGCTGAGTACGGAAACGCGCGAGGGTTGGGAGGGCATGAAGTCAAGGCTGGCAGGAAGGGAAGGAGAACGCCGCCCGAATATGCTGCCTCGGCCTTGGCTGTGGCTCACTGACACGTGGCTTAGCTTAGGGAGAAAGAGAGAGAAGGCGGGAAGGTAGTGGGTGGGCAAGAGATAGCGGCGACGGTGAAAGGGGAATAGTAGTACAGCAGTGTGCCCAAAGACTGTGCCTGAGTTTGTAGGAGTGACAGGTGCCCTTGTCAGTGAGGAGAATGAATATACAGACAGACATAGAGAGAAAGACGTGCAGGTTGCCTGTGTGTGCTGGGCGATTCTTCACTATTCTCTCCCCTCGTTCATCTTTACTGTGTAGCCCGATAATACAGCGGTGCCTTAAGTGACAAGTTTTTATATTTCCCCTGCCTAAGTCTTCCTAAGTGTCTATGATTCTGTCGAGCATTGACCTTTATGGCATAACAAACGGGCCCGAGGTAAGTTTTCGTGTGTTTAGCACATCCAGCCACGCCCCTGGACTTCTCACACTAAACGATGTGTTTGTAATGAAACAGGTATAGAGATCGTGGTTACTCAAACAGTGAGGTAAGTACGGTGAGAAAAAAATGGTCTGAGAAGTACCGGAATAATTATTTTATGGATGTCGAGAGGGAGCGAATCAGTGAAGGTCGCGGGATTAGGGCGGCTGGCAGCACTGTTGGTATAGCCCCAATCTGGGAGAAGGGAGGAGCGGAATGCATGGAAGACACACTGGGGAGTAGTGGAATCATCTATCTGGTGAAGGAGAGCGAGTCAGGGGTGACAGAGTAAGGATGGAAGCCGCCGAGAACAAGAAACGTATTGCTATAGATGACACTACCGATTCTATAAATAAGTCATTGCGCCGTCATATTGTAACGTAGGCGCAGTAGCGACACCAAACTGTCGTATTGACAAGCTAAAACCTACAAAAGTTTATTAGAACCCATGGAATTCAAATTCTACAACGACAATCAGAATGATAGCAATCTCAGTGGATTTATACTTATATTATTGAAAATATAAAATTGAAAAGAAAAACAAAACAACTGCATGGATTTAACTTTTATTAACAAAACTAAGCAGAAAAGTCAAATTCGTCATCATTACAATCCCTTTTAGAGTCCGGCGATGCCGCTACTTTTGTTGCAATCGTGTCAGTAGACGTTCTCTGAGATTTCACAGGTACCTCTTTAGTTCTATCCTCCTTGTCTTCTCTCTTTCTCTTCATTCTTTCCTCTTTCATCTCCTCCTCTATTTCGTAGTCTTCTTCAAGAAGCAGATCTTTGGTAGAGAGACAAAAAAACAGGTCTAGTTCGCGCTTCTTGCTCTTTTTCCTCCCCTTCGACCTCTTCCATAACGTTGAACGCCACCTGCTCGTCCTTGCTCTTGTCCGAGTAGTAGTCTCCGCACACCACCGCCGACTTGATTGAGGAGATAAACTCATGAATGTTCACCTCCTTGTAGTTTGAACCGCTAAACCTGAATCCGTTTAGGTTGTAAACTACAGAGTAGAATTTCTTTTTGTTAATGCCCATCAGGAAAGCCATGTTCTTGTTTTCCAGCCAGAACTGAGCGTACATTCTCATCATCATTCTAGACTCTTTGGAAGCGATGACCGAAGAGATGCCGGGGTTGGTAGTCGTATTCTTGTAGTGCTTCTTGTAGTGCTCTAGCGCTTTGGCGATCTGATTATCTGGGGCTGATTATCATTAGCTCGCCAATGTCCGTCATGAGATCGGCCATTCTGTTCTTGAACACCTCTATCGTTACCATCGGGTGATGCTCGCTACGCTCCATCTCTTCGTTGCGTTCGTTGATACGCATAGGCAGCGCTGCGATCCTAGCAGCGTACTCCCTAATCGAGCAGCCCCTGCCGTTGGCATTGGACAACATTCCGTCAGACGGCTGCAACTCCAGGTTCTCCTTGCTAAATTCGAACGCCTTCTCAGAGTTGCCGGCTTGCATGGAAGTAATGGTCTTCATTCTCTTGTCTTTGTTGTGGGGGTCGCTTGGTAGTGTCTGGCTCATACTTGGGACCGAACTTGGTCCTCGCGTTATCTTCTCTCACCCTATCCGCCCAAGCTGAGGAGTTGCAATAGTTTTGGCACTCGCAGTTGGTCTTATCCAATCTAAACCTGCAGTTGGTAAAGGCGGCGTAGGAAATATTCGTCTCGGACCCATACTCGTACTTGTTGTTGGTGCCTGCCAACAGACGGATGCGCTTCGACATGTTTCTCAGGCGAAAGCAGACCTAGTTGGCAAAGAGACCGGTAGCCACCCTGTATAGATTGACCGGATTGGACATGATCATGTTGATGGCCAGCTCCGAAGAGCTGTTGAAGCAAGTGGTTTGATCGTCCCTGATAGATTCGGTATCGTTGAGGTCGATAGAGTCTTCGACCTCCTCGCATTTGGCGTGTAAAAACCGCACCATGTCTTCCATCAGTTTGCTATTATCGTATCTTTTACAGAGCGCCAGAGCAACCAGCGAGTCCATAATGTCATAGAGAGAGTCTTTCTTGTCGCAGACGAACATGTTCTCGGCGGTAGCCGCAGCAGCGCCCTTGTCTTTACCGTTACTGTCACCGGTACCCGATATTTTGTCGTTAAGGAGGTCGTCAAACGTATTGTTGTTGTTGTTAATTTTGATCGAAGCCAATACGACGTCTACATCGTCTCCACTGTTGCTGCTGCTCTTTAGTGCATCGTCCAAGCCGGCCTCAGTCGACACTTTGGTGTTGTCAAACTCGGGCATGTCCATTCCGCTATTATTGATAATGGCAATCAGATCAGATGCGTTGGTGTTATCATCAAACTTTTTCTGGCTCTTGCCTCCGTAGCCATACATCTCAAGGAACTGAGCACCCCTGATAGCCTCAGGCACCCCTGGTGCCTGATGGCACCGACGTGTACAGTCCCACACAGCTGTCCCAGACTTCAAACTCGACGTTGAACTCCTTGGGTAATGTATTGCACTTCATCAACTTGGTATAGGCATCTCTAAAGTTGGTTTTTAGGTAAGCGAAACACTTTTCCATATGCTCTGACCTGACCATGTGTTTAACTTCCATGCTGGACCAATGAGTGGATGTCTCGGGATTGACGCGCACCGCACTCACATTCGCAGCTGGCGAATGTGGAATCTAAAGTACAGCATCGCATTCACTTTATCGGCGTAGTCCTTGGCGGCTCTGATATCGACCGAGACGCCCTCACGGTAAAAGTACTCTAGAAGCTCTTCTGAAGGCGTGGACCAAGGAGCGATCGAACCCGCTGGGACCGCCGATCTGTCGTTGTTGCTGCGAAGCCGTGACAGCCGCGAAGAGAGTACGGTGTGCAGCATGCTCTTGATGCGGGCGTCTTCGTCTTCAATTTTTTGCCGGCCCCATCGCCTCCCTTCTTCTTTGCTTCCAACAATTCCAAGTTCTTTTTCCTAAAGTTGACGTTTGTCTTGAGGTTACCCTCGGTTAGGACATTTCCCTTCCTTTTGTATAGACAGCGGGCTAGCTCTTATATTTGTTCCGTACTCAAGAATGGAAGCGCGTCGTCGTCCTTCTTGGCAACCTTAGAGAACATTATTGCAAAGTAGATGGGGGGCCCTGCTAGCCAGACAACACTTCTCGTAGATGACCTGAAGAGATATCTTCTAAAACAAGCAATTTATTGTTGCCCGATTCTCTATATCCAGCGAAGACATAACAATGTCTTTAGAGATGGAAACTTCGAAACCTAATGTGCTGATCCCCTAAAGCCTCGGGTTTATATCGGGGTGTATGCTCGCCTCCGTGTTGACCCTTACTGGTGTTATTTACAAGAATGGCGGATTGACGAGTCTGCTGGACGGATGCCTGAGAAGGGAAAGTAACAGCAACAACACTCTTAGGAGGAACGCCAAAGAAAACTACAGTATACCAGAGGTTGTGGTCGGGATGCCATGTTCCAGAGACGAACTTGAGGATTTTGTGGTTCGCGTGGAAGATTCAAGAAACAGCGAGTGAAGGCGCCTGTTTTCTCCTCTCCGTGGCCGGGGAGACCTGCTGAAGAGGAGGAGGGTGACAAAAGGAGGTACGATAAGCCTAGATCGTCGCCTCTGAGAGTGATGATTCCTATAGAAATAAAGCCGAAGAGAACAGAACCAGCGGTGACAGAGGATAACAAGAAGAACAAAGAAATACTCGTATATTTGATATGTCCTTGTCATCATCATCAGCCAACATCAATAGTAAACCATCACTGTATAGCAACAAGGCTGCCATCAACTACGCCAACTGTCGTCGAGGCGCCATGTTCCTTCCTATACCTCCTCCCTCCTTTAAGCAGAAGCAGCAGCAAGGGAGACAGGAATACGAGAGCCTGGAGCACATTTACGAATCCATCGACAGTGTGAAAGATTGACCAGCACGGTTTGACCTCTGATCCCTCCTCCACCGCCACCGCCTCTGTCAGTAGCCCCGATGGAGTCTTTCTGCACCTCGCAGATGGATGAAGCAAAAAAGAAGAAGAGTGCCAGAGGAGCAGTCGAAAGGCAAGATCAGGTGCGTGCCCGAAGAGCAGTCGGAAGACGAGATCTGGCGTTTCTAATGTGTATTTGTATCGAAAGGAAGATTTTTTTTTATTTTTAAGTAAAAATATTTGCAATTTATACTACTTTTTCTATTCCTTAACAATTTTTTAGAAATTCTTCTGAAAACTCCAACGATACCGGCGACACCTCTTGAACCGGGCTGGAGCCAGAGGGTCACGCGCGAATGCAACCGGGGAAGCTCTGATTTAGGCAAGGAGGCTCAATATCCTGTACCCTCTCCCCCTTCCAGCCACTCAGTTGAATTCGTTGGGTCACCCTTAGCTCAGGCCCGGTTGAAGAGGTGTCGCTGGTATCTTTTCAGAAGATTCACATCAATAAAAAAAAAACTTAAATAAAAAAAAAAAAAAAAACTGCACAGGTTTTTTTATATTGATGTGGTAAGCCCTTAAAAAAAATCTAAAAAGCACAACGATACCGGCGACACCTCTTCAGCCAGGCCGGGACGGAGGTGAATTCAATTGTGCGCTCGTAGCGGGCAGGGGTGGACCTCGCTGTCCCGTCCTCATCGCAATCGTTCTCCGTTGCCGCTGCTGCTACTGCCATCACCACCACCGCGCCTTCAGGAAGGAGCTTTGACGTCAATCCACCTTTCTTTTACCTTCCTTTGCAAGATCCTTCAAGCGGGCGCCTGGTACACAAGAACGGAGCGACGACACCTCATCGATACAAGACACGCAGACTACGTAAAGGACCGTAAGGAGAACGTAAGGAGCTGGCAAGTACATCATGAAAGCAAAGTCTTCGAGGGACAACATAGATTTTACAACGCCACCCATGACTTCTGACGTATACCCAGTGTCGAGCAGAGAGAGTTCTCCAAGAAGTTCTGCAGCAAGTTTTACAAACCCGGCGATGTTTCCATGTTCATCTCTTTGTTGTTTAATGGCATGAATGGGCACGGAAAAACCAACACTTGCACGAGAATTTTGGTGAACAAAATTGTAAAGTATCATTTGTCGTATGTTTCGAAGGACCAAGACAGCCATTACATACCTCTGTCGTTCTACTTCTTGCACGCCCTCAACGATATGAACTCTGGCTGTGGTAACGTGAACATTCACCCGGAAACTTTAAGAAAAGTGGGGATGAGAGTCAGCGCCAGTGTCTTGCGGTACTCTTTGTTCGAGCTCGACGACGTGTACCTCCGCAACCTCATCAAGTCCCTGAACAAAGAAAGAGCCCTGCTGCCCGTACTCTTGGACGCGCCTCCCGATCTGTTGCCCCTGACTGAATGCCATGCTCCTGTCCTGGCAGCGAAGATTAAGAGGATGGGCATCCTTCCCAGAGACGGGATCATGTCCAACGCCATCTACTGTCTATACTTTGACACCATTAAAGGATGCATCGACGGCCTTCGTCCCATACCTTTCAATGCGGGCATGGTGTACAGTGACTGTGTGTTTGAACTCAAGCACCTTGTAAGACAAGGCTAGATAGTCATGAAGGTGGAGAAGAGAAAGTTATTAGCAGTGGAAAAAGAGGAAAGCTCCTCAGCAACCAAGAGGAGATGCGTAGTTGATTCGGAAGGGGGGAGGGTTGCCATCGTCAAGAGGGACTCGTCTTCGTTGGTGCCTCTAGAATTAGAAGAATGCGGAAGCAACGGAGAAGAGTTGGCGTTTCTAAACAAGAACTAAACAGCTTTGGCACAACTCCTCAGGCGGCTGGAAACGAGCGGCTACTGCTCTTTCATTGACGTGGAAGACGCACCCAATGCAGGCAACAGCGGAGCTAAAGAGGCACTCGTCAGGTTCTTCAAGCCTCTGCTGGCAGGTTTCCCATCGCTTTACGTCTTTAGCGAGCACATGCCTATTGACGGATTTGACACGGCCGTGAGGAGTCTAGAAGAGAACAGAGGAGTAGAAAAGGAGAATCTTCTTTCCGATATCAAACAAAACATTAGGCCTCTACACAAATGCAGAAAGATTCACTACAATAGCACCCTTAGACCAGCCATCGAACTCTCATTTTGGGCAAGGACTTTCTGCACTATCCACTGTACTATCCATATTCAACAGAGTGTTGGCGCTGGCCAATGCCGACGGAATAGGAAGACCGGCGCACGAGGACGTGATAGGCGAGTTCTCGCCCGCTCGTTACACAGTTCTGGCCCAATCCTTTATAACTTTATCCATTAGAAAAGAGACAACGTCAATACCCGACGGAGAGGAGAGAGAACTGAAGGTACTCAAGGAGCTTGTCGACGTTGCTGAAGTATTTTCTTCGAGGATTACAAGAATGACAACAGATTTCACTCCTATGGCATCGTGTCTTGGCTATTGGACCCCAACGAAGGCTACGATTACGAGTATCCGGAGGCGAACATAGACGCTCTCTTCTCTTATGTTTTGGACAAGTTGTGCAGATTCTCTACAGAGAAGGGTCGCATGAGATCGTTGTGCGAGAAAAACCTGTTTGATAATGTTGGTTCCGACGTCTCCATGTGTTGCGTCAAACAGTACCTGAAAAAGCGCGCATTCGTCACCGACAGCATCAACACCATAAACAACATAAACACCATGTGTTACGTCGAGAGCGATTACTCCGCATTGGTTTGGGTAGTCAGAAACGCTTTTTGAAATAACGAAAATGGCTAAAAGGCCGCATTTATGCACATGATCAAGAACACAGTGACCCAGCAGGTCTCATCCTTGTTTATCCCCACTTCCAATACGAAAGAAGAAAGACCACTGTCGCCTTCGACCTCTCTGGAGGTGTTGGTGGAAACGTTTCCTGACGTGTGCTATATGACAGACAAAGACTTTGGTGTCTTGTGGGAGTGCATAGAACGCGAATCTTTGACTTTCTACGAGATACTGACCCTGCCTAACGTCAGAGCGACTATAAACTGCCGGTATCGCTACTACGGCAACGCCCCAGCTATCTGTCTCGGGCACCTGATGGCGGACACGGTCCGACATGATTACTTTGTGTGCGCTTTCTTGAAAAATGGAGCCGACCCATTGGTGACTACGGACGAAGGAGAGAACGTTATGCACTTTATAGAGAGAGGGGCCCCTTTGACGAACGAAGGAAAATCGCTGGACTCGTTTGTGATGACCGTCAACCCATATCAAGAGTGGTACAGATTGAGAACGGATTCGGAAAAAAACTAAACGCCTCTTCGTAGCCAGAAGGCACTACGACGGCGCTACGACGCTCATAGACGATGGGTTCAATACGGCCTTTGGACGTTCGGATTGTCTTAGGATGATCGACGTTATGGTTCTATCGGGAATGTTGTTTCCTAACCTATTCAAACAGGGGAACGCCACGACAGCCAAATCTTCCATTAGACTATTGGCGAAGGCGGCGTTAGAAGGGAAACTGTACTATAATGGATATAGCCCGGCGCCTCTGAATAGGGTAGGCCTGATATTCAACGAGTATACCTACAGAGGAGTGCAAAACATCTGATGCGCGCTGAACTGGACGAAACCGTCAAAAAACTATACTACATTGAAGTGTGACCATGTACATCACAAGCAGTGTATCATGGAATGGGAAAAAGTCAAAAGTGTCCGACTTGTAATACAGAGTATGTGAATAACGTTCCGAGAGGAGATGAGGATGTTATAGCACAGGACTAGAACCTTGGTTAGGAAGAGGGGCTTCGTATCAGGACGCGGGTTACTGCATATCTGTTTAATGGGGCGTGGTATGGCCACGTCCTAGCCCCTGTCTGTTAGAAGGTCCGTTTATTATTTTTTTTTGAGTAGCCTTCTTTTCGTGTTTTGACATTTGTATGTTCAAATTTTTCTGTAATATTTTGACAATAAAAGATTGAAAACATGTAAAAATATATTTTTATTGTTTCTTCCCGCATGAAAAATAGCTGCTGTACTTTCAATGAGCAATCTCATGAGCAATCTCTTCTACTACGGATTCTATTACAGTATTGGTAATATCATTGATTAGAGCATCATTCCTTTCTTCCAACGTCTCGTCTTCTGCAATCTCCTCCGGTGTGTCGGAAGAAGAAGAAATAGCTGCCACCTTGATAGCTGTAATGGTGAGAGCCATGAGAGCCAAAGCCTGTTTCTTTAAAATCTTGCATTTTATTCTAATGACGACACATTGGACAAATCCTAATATAGATGAACCCACTTGCTTACACAGTTTCAAAAAGCTATGCTCAGTAGGCATAGTAGGAGGAGGCAGTAGACACCTGCCGAAACGATAATTACTCCCAGTGAGGTCTAAAGCACTGTTCAGGGGGTGCTGTGAACTTATCATTAAATCCAGCTGTGACCTCACTGAACCTTTGTGTCTCGCAACATAAGGGGGCAGTCACAGCCTGCCCTCTAAAGGCAACTCTCTTCCTCCACACAAAACTACAAGCACCTAATAACACACACACCCTTCACTCAAAAATTTTAAAATCATCATTGTGACTCCTACATCAGCCTTGGAGTCCCCATCTGGGCAGGGGACCATAAATGTCCCCAGGTCGGACTGCCTTTCTGTCGACGACCTTAAGTGTCTTGACACCCTCCTCAACTTTTTCTTCATTAACTTCTCCAACATTCGCGGTCTAAGATCTAATTTTCAATCTGTAGAACACCACCTCTTCTCTTCTAAACCTCATCTTATTTTCCTCACTGAAACTCAGGTGTCTGGGGCAACTGACAGTAGCCCCTTTTCTGTTCCCTCCTACTTTCTCTATCCTCATTTTCGATCCAAACCTGGATGCTGCACAATGGACAATGACTTAACCTGCTCTCGTGCCCACGCTCTTGAATCTTCCGAGTTTTCCACCACCTGGCTACGACTACAGAGTTAGTCTCAAACTAAATTTATCTGTGCTGTATACCTTTCACCTAACTCCTCTGATTATAAGAAATTCTTTGACTACTTAACTTCCAAAGTGGAGCATATTCTGACTCTCTTCCCTTTTGCAGAAATCTCCATTCTTGAAGACTTCAATGTTCACCACCAGCTTTGGCTTTCCTCTCCCTTCACTGACCATCCTGGTGAACTAGCCTACAACTTTGCTATCCTCCATGACCTAGAGCAATTGGTGCAACACCCTACTCGTATTCTTGACCGTCTTGGAGATACGCCCAACATTCTTGACCTTTTCCTGATCCTTCTGCTTATGCTGTCACCCTTTCTTCTCTGTTGGGCTCCTCCGATCACAATCTCATATCTTTATCTTGTCCTATCACTCCAGTCCCCCCACAGGATCCCCCTAAGCGAAGGTGCCTCTGGCGTTTTGCCTCTGCTAGTTGGGGGGACCTGAGGAGGTATTTTGCTTCCGTCTACACAGCTTGTTCTCGTGCTATAGATGATAGAGAGGTGGCCCACAAAAGGTACTTAAGCCTTCCATCAACAGAATCTCATGCACTTTATATTTCTGCCCGGAACCATGCCAAGTCTGTTCTCCAACTAGCCAAAAACTCCTTCATTAACAGAAAATGTCAAAACCTTTCAAGATCTAACTCCCCTCGTGATTTCTGGCATCTAGCCAAAAATATCTCCAATAACTTTGCTTCTTCTTCTTTCCCTCCTCTATTTCAACCAGATAGCACCACTGCTATCACATTTATTTCTAAAGCTGAACTCTTCGCTCAAACCTTTGCTAAAAACATCTACCTTTCCTTCTTGCTGGAAGTTTGCCTACATTCAACCTGTTCCTAAAAATGGTGACCGTTCTAATCACTCAAACTATCGTCCTATTGCTTTAATTTCCTGCCTGTCTAAAGTTTTTTAATCTATCCTCAACAGGAAGATTCTTAAACATCTATCACTTCACAACCTTCTATCTGATCGCCAGTATGGGTTCTGTCAAGGCCGCTCTACTGGTGATCTTCTTTCCTTACTGAGTCTTGGTCATCCTTTTTTAGAGATTTTGGTGAAACTTTTGCTGTTGCCTTGGACATATCAAAAGCTTTTGATAGAGTCTGGCAAAAAGCTTTGATTTCCAAACTACCCTCCTACGGTTTCCATCCTTCTCTCTGTAACTTCATCTCAAGTTTCCTTTCTGACTGTTCTATTGCTGCTGTGGTAGACGGTCATTGTTCTTCTCCTAAATCTATTAACAGTGGTGTTCCTCAGGGTTCTGTCCTGTAACCCACTCTCTTATTATTCATTAATACCAAATACCATTCTAAACCAAACTTCTTGTCCTATCCACTCCTACGCTGATGATACCACCCTGCACTTTTCCACATCTTTTCATAGACATCCAACCCTTCAGAAGGTAAACATATCACGCAGGGAAGCCACAGAACGTTTGACTTCTGATCTTTCTAAAATTTCTGATTGGGGCAGAGCAAACTTGGTATTGTTCAATGCCTCAAAAACTCAATTCCTCCATCTATCAACTCGACACAACCTTCCAGACAACTATCCCCTCTTCTTCAATGACACTCAACTGTCCCCCTCTTCTACACTGAACATCTTCGGTCTGTCCTTTACTTATAATCTAAACTGGAAACTTCACATCTCATCTCTAGCTGAAACAGCTTCTATGGTGTTCTGAGACGTCTCCGGCACTTTTTCTCACCACCGCCCCCCCCAGGCTGGTAACTCTGTACAAGGGCCTTATCCGTCCATGTATGAAGTATGCTTCACATGTCTGGGGAGGTTCTACTCATACTGCTCTTCTAGACAGGGTGGAATCAAAAGCTTTTCGTCTCATCAACTCCTCTCCTCTAACTGACTGTCTTCAGCCTCTCTCTCACCGCCGCAATGTTGCATATCTAGCTGTTTTCTACCGCTATTTTCATGCTAACTGCTCTTCTGATCTTGCTAACTGCATGCCTCCCTTCCTCCCGCGTCCTCGCTGCACAAGACTTTCTCCTTTCTCTCACCCCTATTCTGTCCACCTCTCTAACGCAAGAGTTACCCAGTATTCTCAATCATTCATCCCTTTCTCTGGTAAACTCTGGAACTTCCTGCCTGCTTCTGTATTTCCACCTTCCTATGACTTGAATTCCTTGAAGAGGAAGGTTTCAAGATCCTTATTCATCAATTTTTGACCACTGCTTCGACCCTTTTATGGGACTGGTATTTCAGTGGGCATTTTTTTATTAGATTTTTGTTGCCCTTGCCCAATGTCCTTCCTACAAGAAAAAAAAACACCCCCTTTGGCCTCTGCATCATCCTCCTCTTCTTCATCATCCTCTACCCTTTCATGTTCGCTGTTGCTAAGCTCAGAGAGACCCAATCAACTAAGGCTAGGCCCCCTGTGTTATCATTAGCTGGCGATGATGATAATACATTGAAAACTTCACTGTTGTCATCATCGTCATTATAATCTCCGTAGTCCTCGTCTTAATCCTCTACCAACTCTTCCTCCTCTTTTTCTTCTTCTCGGGTGTTATTAGGGTTGGAAGGAGGAGGAATGTCAGGGGGCGAGGCGACATCGACAGACACCCAAGAAGAAGCGGCGATAGGAGTCATATTCCCGGCAAACCTTCTGTTTCTCAGTCCCGTCCTATGGGATAGTTCATTAATATAAACGTCATCTTATTGACTAAAAACAACTTTCATTACGTTCACGGGCCAGACAATTGGAGGTTTGTTAGTTCGCATTGTCATGTGTAATGGGATTTGATTCGCTGCATGTTTTCCTCCAAATTTGTTATGAGAATCTGCAAACCCGCCAAAATTATCTGAATCTCGTAACCATTGTCGATAGCTTTGCAAATGAATTTATCGCTGTTTGCGCTTTCTCCTCCCTTCCCCAGTTCGATGACTTTGTTATCAGTCTTGTTCAAAGTTTCCTTCCGTTGGACAGACTCACCATATTTACGGTGTCTTTAGAAGGCAGGCTGTGATTGCTCCCTTGTGTTGTGAGACACAAAGGGAAACGTTCAGTGAGGTCACAGCTGGGTTTAATGATAAGTTCACAGCACCCCCTGAACAGTGCTTTAGACTTCACTGGGAGTAATTATCGTTTTGGCAGGTGTCTACTGCTACTACTACTACTAGAGTTGAATACGGGCTGTGTGCACTCGTGACCGACACACTAGCAGCCATAGACGTCGTGGTCATTGTGGGGGCCCCTCTAAAGAATGAAACGTGCAAAACCTAATCAACAGTTACAAGACAATGTTTGAAAGCTCCACCTGTACGGATTTTGGGGTGTTAGGATCGATTGTGTGTATAACCAGACATAACGATAAACACGGCCAATGCTGAACACGAATGAATCTCGGGAGAAGAAATCAGACAAGAAGGGAGTGGTGAGAGTGAACCTTATAAAGTTCCTGATGAAATATTTAAACGACCTTTTTCAAAGATGCAATACATAAACTCAGCCATGTACGAGCACGTAGTCTCGAGAACGATGAATTCGTACAGCCAACTTAAAAAAAAATAGAAGGAAAAAAAGATGAGAAGGAAGAAGTAGCAATTAGACTCATAACAGCTGATACATCTACTATGCCTAGGGACGAGTACAACAGTAAGGGCCACTAACAACGTAGAGAGTTATACCAAACTGGCTGAATTCAATGCTGATAGGGCCTCCGGGCCACCGGGGGTAATACGAGGAGGATAGACCCGAGACCGAGACGCTGCACAAGAGCGCGCTAGTGTACTCGGGAGTCAGCGGCACATTGTTCGTGATTTTTCTCTCTTTCGCGACCGGATTATATTCCTTTCAATCTATCAGGTTGCCGAACATTGCCTTTTCATTAGCCTTCATAGGGTTGTTACTGTTTGTAACATTGACGGGTATTGGCCAGGTATTTTTACAGTCTTTGATGTGGGGAAGGCCAACTATAGTAATAGTGGGAGAAGAAGGCAAGACTCCCGAAAAGGCCTGGCTAACTGACTAACATCCAATTGAGTTAGCCTAGAGTTTATAAAATCGACGCTTTCCCCGCTTCTGACAGAAATTAAAGAGAAGAGTATATAATAAAATGGGGGAAGGAGACCGATTCATCATTCGCGTTTTTTCCGCTGTCAAAGAAGAAGCTCTTCCTTTCACAGCAGCAGTCATCCGTCCAATCATGCCTAGTCTGATCAACGATCGTCTGAGACAGGACAGAGCTCACCGACACACCATCTACACCGAAAAAGAGGTCGTGAAACTCTTGGGTCTAAATACGTTGAAGGAGGATAATCTAATATCTCTGGCAAAAGTATTGGGAGAAGAATGCGACATTTTTAAACACACTGACAAGGAGGAATACAATAGCAAATTTCTCGATTTTGACTATGAATATTCGGGAGCGCTTCAAAAGTTGACAGATGCAGGTACATTCGCATCGAATGGAAGTATTGCAGCGGCGACAAGAAAAAGACAGACCAATTAGAAACCAATCAAGTATCCCTCAACGGCTTCAAGCGACTGGTGGAAGAGGCGATTCGCGACAGCAAGAGTAACATCAGTAGTAGTAGTAGTCGTCTTAGCTCTTCGTATGTACCTCCTCAGCAGCGATCTGCCGTCAAAGTGTTTCTTATTTTTGATATCGACAAGTTGGCCAAAGAGAACTTAACAATGTTCCTGATGAAATTTGTATGCAACAGAATCTATAGCGGCTTGAAGCTAGTCTCTGAGACTAGCCCGTTAAACCGATGAGGAAGCGAGACGGCAGCAGTAGCGACTTTTGGTGTCAACTATGATACAACTTTTAAACCAACGTGATGAACAAAGACTCCATCGCCTTTGCCGTGAACGAGATGGGCATCGACGAAAGTTGTCTAAATAAGAGTACGAGAGTGTAGGTGATGTTTGCTCTGAGGGATGCTGTTGACACCAATAATGATTGGGCTTCGTGCCCCCTGTTACACGTCGGAACCAATTTCAAGACAGACGAGCTCTCCCAGAGCTTATACGATAACATATTTTCTTCGAGCACGAACAAGGATAACATTACCGCTCTAAAGGGCAAAGACGGTGATCGAGAGAAAGACATCTGCGGTGTTTACTCACAAAAGAACCCGACCTTGTGACAGAACGGACGTGGACAAGTGCAGTAATGAGATCTTAGAAAAGGACGCCATCCTGACTTGCCCCGTGGAACCCACGGCTGCTTCCGGTGGTTATAAAGTGAGAAGAAAGATATCGCTGACGTCTGCTACGCCTGCGACAGCGAGAGGTGCAGAAGTTGCAGGAGGCTAGTTCACGATAACGTACTGCCCTGTTACAAGTAAGAGTATAGGAACAACGCAGTGAAAGCGCTCAAAGCCAAAGTTCTTAGCGACAATAGAAAAACGGTGCAGTATACGATGACACCGTGCGGGAGAGCGAGCGTCGTTCACAGCTACTTTTGCCGGAAGCTTACAGTAACAGCGCCCATACAGACAAAGAAAACCGATCCTTGTTACGACTTCAAACATAACAAGCGCCCCAAGTTGGTCCTTTACGAAAAGGTCAAGGATGCGGTCACCATCAAACCATGTCTTTCATCGTTCTTCTACAAACCGATCTTTGAAGAGGAGTGTTGGAGGAACAAATGAGATCACCACATCAAGAATGTTGCTAGCTCGTCCGAACCACTCAGAAAAAGAGGACGATCTAACAAACGAAGATATCGTCAACCAGTTTTCTGACTCGTCCTTCAGAGACATTATGATCAGGGAAGTCGTCATTGAACGAGTTGTGCGCCACTTTGCCATTAGCGGATACCCAGAACAGATATACAACGAGTTGCAAACGCTCTTCAAGGAACCCCGAACGACAAGTTGTTGGACGGCGCTTGCCAAACTTGGATGAGTAGAGGTACGAGAAGTAAGATGCGTCAGCACTACTCCCGGAGGAAGCTATAGCAGCTTTAATACCAGTACAAGATGATCCTTCCCGGCTCTGAAGAGATCTTCGCCATCAGCAGGGAAGTACGTACCATCCCACTTGAGACAGAAGAATGTATGACGTTATTTTTGTAAAAAAGTGTGTATTTTGTTTTGCCAAACTCAATAATATCCTTCAAAAACATGACAAATACACCGTTTCTTTACAGTTTGGAAAGTTTTCCGGAAGAGAACTGGTTTAAATTAGTGTCTTCTGCCTTCAGCAGACTGAAAGTCTGCTGAAGGCCAGAGTTAGGGTCTATTTTGATATTTCTGACTACGGAGGACCTGTAATGGCTAACGCTCTGACGTCCCTCTGCCGGTAATGAAACGCAAACTGGTCATTCTTCGCAATTGCAAAGAAGACTGGAATGTACTGCGACGATACAGCCATTGAGTTATTTTTTTAATCCCTTGACTTTATTTTCCTTCTTAGTGTTAGTGGTAAACACTTTCCTTTCAACTGATGTCTCTAGGACACTGTCATTTATTTCTCTGAACTTCTCGATTTTATGATCCATCCATGAGTTTTTGTCCAATACGGTTAGATTTAAGCGGGGAAAGAAGGGGCTGAGGTGGAGCAGGGTAAGTATTAGAGAGGGCTTTTCAGAATTTTCTTATTAACATCAAAACACCGCGCCTCCACAAGGGCATTTGTCGATAGGGATAGTAAATGCAGCGCCTAATATAGCTCAAAAAACTTTTATTTACTGAAAAAAACAATTATCTATCAAGAGGGAATACTGTAAAACAGTATTCTAGCAGGCATCTCCCGTGCATTGCTCTCGTCCTCGGCTTCCTTCCTCTTGGGCGTTTTCGTTTTTCTTTTACTATTCTGGGTCGACTTTCGAGTCGAGGTAGAAAATTTCTTGTTCTTATTTTTCTTATTATTCTTATTATTCTTCTCTTTCTTATTCTTCTTCCTTCCATCTTCCTTTTGCTTACTTTGTCGCAATCGATCTCTTCTAAAAGGTTCAGCCGCGATATAGTAGAGAATAGCGCCGCCATGACAGATGTCTGTCCTAAGCCGGCACCTATACCTAGAGATACATCTTTCTCGGTGATGCTGTCGACGTTAAACTTTTTAGAAGCCGTCATTATAGCGACCCCCGCAATCACCATAGAGACTATCACTGTCAAAATAGTAAGCAAAGATAATGTTTTGATATACTTTCTTACACCGCCAGCAGGCGGCGTTGTCTTAGACAGGTTTGTGCCTCCTCCTCGTCGCTTTTTTTATAGAAGAGAACGAAAAGGGAGCGGGAGTTTCTTTACCGGAGCCTATGGCAGCGGCGGTAGCATTAATCGGCGTTGCTTTACACGGGTTTGCGTCTCCTTCTCGTCGCTTTTTTATAGAAGGGAACGAAAAGGGAGCGGGAGCTTCTTTACCAGAGCCTGCGCCAGCGGTAACATTGGCCTTATCAACACCAAGATTTAACCGTTTGCCCAATACAGAAGACCAATCCATCGTAGTCCAGGATATGGGAGCCAATCCTTTACTTTATCCTTTCTTTTGCACAAGCCACGGAAGATATGGGCTTTCCAGAAGCCAACCAGTGCTCGCCCGTTCTGTCTTTCCCTTCAATGAAGGTAGCGTTTATACGCCTATTCTTGAACATCTACATCGCCGCTATGGGGTCCAGGCCCACTCCGGCCAATAGCGCTCATTTCTTATCTATAGACATTTGTACATGTCTTCGTACGGCTCTTGTAGCTCGTCTTTGTGATTGGTGCACGGGCAGAGCAAGAGTTTGGTATTGCCGCAGGCGAGCGCTCCTTTGTTCTTGGGCGCGTTGTTGTATCCAAACAGATTAGTCCTGAAAGCGATGTCTACTTTGCTGCACTCTGGCGTGTACCCTACCAGAGCCTCTCTATCTTCTGTCATTCTCTTGGCGTTGTTTACGACGTATTCAGAAGGAAGGAACAGTGCAGTTGAAGTAGTCTGTCTAAATTGCCGGTGAGGATAACGGGCATCACCAAGAGGCCATTCAGCTGCTCGATATACCGACTAACCTCTCATCGTGAAGGCTGCTTGAAGACGTGACCGAGGCTTCTTGATTTACTTTTCGCTTTATGTCTAGTAACACAAAGACAGATAATGGTAATAATGGTATGGAACGTAGCGTCTGTTATAGTTCGCTTCAAAGTAAAAGAAGAAGACGACGTCACTGGTGTATCGGCCATGGTATTTGAATATGCTTCTGTGGGTTTGGGCAAACCCGGCCTCTTCTTATCTTATAATAACGATAATGCAACGACACTCGGTAAACGAGATACGTCCATCCAAGGAAAAAACATTATTGTCAATGAGGTACAACGCAGAAGACCTGCGCCCGAAAAGACCAACGTTCTTGTCGACAAGGACACAAACAATGCGGTGTTGTTGACCATAGATAAGGATTTAGAACAACACGCGTCGGAT
The DNA here is from genome assembly GCF_035594125.1 of Scylla paramamosain. Classification (NCBI taxonomy): domain Eukaryota; kingdom Metazoa; phylum Arthropoda; class Malacostraca; order Decapoda; family Portunidae; genus Scylla; species Scylla paramamosain. Next base: position 3,385,821 of record NC_087170.1, on the reverse strand, counting down.
CTGTTTACGCCCGCTATCAATCAAGGATGCCGCGTGTGGGATTTTGCGGTGTCTGCATAAGGTTTCAAATAAAAATAGAGAATTAACAAAAGATTACATTTTTTTATCCTTCCTCTAAATGTACGATTAAGACTATTACACAACATCATATTCCGGTTGTAGGTCGTGCTACCGGCCAGCGTTGACAATATTCTCAACGTTATAGCCTGTTGTTGGCCAACCATTTCTAATATAGCTTCTTTTAGTGTGTCTATGCAACAGTTGTCTACCATCATGAAAAAATTGAACCTGTTTAATCCATCCGTTTGCATGTTTTTTTTTTTGTTTAAGAAGGTGCCTTCGCTTTTTCAGATCTTTTAAGTGGCGCATCTACGTCACAAACCCTGAGGGTTTCTTTGAAACTATGCACACTTTTCTAGCTGACGGACTGTCATTGATGGGATTTATAGGAGAGAACAAAAACCTCTGGGTACCAGTATTGTTGCTGCCGACACTTGCTGTGGCCATCTCTAATGCCACCATAGTGGACAGGGCTACTGATCTAGCCCCTAACACCTTGGTTAGGAATCCAATGAGATAGTTGTATTTAGGAGACGACTTTCTTTTTGAAATGTGATCCATATTGTACAAGACAACTAATGTATCACAATCCTTATCTATTTTTCCTACGAAAAAATTGATGTTATTGTTGGTTCCCTTCTTCGCCGGTATTGGCACTTAACATCTCTTGGGCGATTACAACCATTTTTCTTATTATGAGATTTCACGTGCCGTTGGAAGCGTCAGCTCTTCTCGGCTCCCAGAAGCTGTAGGGTGATGATAAAAGAGTGGACGATGCGATGCTCGTGGAAGAAGACAGGCAGCAGAAGCAGTCACCCGACGATGCTCCTTCTAATAAACTTGTATGTGGAGAAGATACTACCGAAAGAGCTCTGACCAAAGCCCTCAAGATCAACATTGGCAATTGTATCGGAACCACTATAGCCAAGCTGATTCTCGAACTGTCAAGGCATGCTTACGAGGAGAAACTTTTCAGTACGAAAGAAAAAAAAAAGAGAACGACGGTGGAAGTTGCGTTGCCAAACTAAACGAGTGGTTTGCCGAGCTATAGATTGCCAACGAGGACATAGCTAACTATCTAGTCCAAATATGCAATTTGTCAAAGGAAGGAGGAGTTATGACTATAGCCGAGTTATATACGCAAGACATCAGAAACGTCATAGAGATAGTTCTTTTGAAGGAAAAACTCTTCATTAACAGTAGAGACCGGACGATAATTACACGAGGTTTAGTCCAATTCGATTCAATGATTGATGCTGTACTATCATCCTCATTTTCTTCCAATCCAAAGTTGTTGGATAGATCAGATGTCTTGTACGCTGCGATCACTTCCGAGGGCAAAGATGACACCACGAACGCTCTCATCCAACTTAACAAATTTAAAGAACTTGTAACTACTGTGTTTTGTCCTCGTATCACTCAAATATTGATAAAGAACCTCAATCTCGGCGCGATAAACGCCGTATTTGCCCTTCAGCAAGAAGTACGTGTCAAGTACGTTGAAAAGTTCAACACCGTCAACGGCAAACTCCCCGGCAACGAGTTTAGGAACCTGCTAGCCGACATCAACATCAAGATAATGGAGTCTGACATAACTTTGGATAAAGAACGCCAAAAGGAAGAAAATTATAAATTTTTGGTCGAAAAGAAGGCGTCGGCCGCCGCTACCGCAGTTGCCGCTAGCAAGAGAAAACCTAACGAAGCCGCCAAGAGGAACCTCATCAGGCCTCTCAGGATTATCAGCGAGTCCAAGCCCCTCTCCGACAATATGCCTACGCGCCAAGATACTGCGTCCGATGTACTCTACATGCTGAATTATGCCGAATTGGCCAATGTGCCTTTGCTGCCACTCGATCTCTTAATAATGACAAACTATGTCAACTCAGTGAAAAGTCTGTGGAAAAGATGGCCGTCTTTACGCCGGGAACGTTCAAGAGTACGTGTATGATGATTAGCCAATACTTGTTTTCGTTGCACCGGGCGATACTGGCAGGAGGGGAGAAAGGGGAGGAGGGGGGCAACAGCATAGATGCGTTAGCGAGCAAAATTTCCAAGAAGGGCCTGCTGGACGCTATAAAAAAAAATTAATAACGTTAAGAAAAAGAAGAAAGAGGAAGAATAAATCGAATCTAGCGACAATGAAAGCGAGAGCGACTATGAAGGTAGTGGCAACAACAACTGAAGCAGTGGGAGCGAGAGCGACGACGAAGGGACATTCTCTCGATCTAAGCAGAAAAAGAAAAAGTTCTTGACTAAACCAAACTTTTACTTGGGCAAGAGTTTCATCCTTAAGAGCATATGAGAGTTCATCAACAAGAGACAGTACAATAACATGATTGATTATGTCAACGAGACCGCATCCGACGCCAACGCTTCGGAAAACACCAAGGACTACATAATTTCAGCACTTATTGACGCTCTGGTGAGCACTCTGGAAGAGAGAGACACACTCAATCATTCTGTTCAACGTCAGCGTTCCATATTGCCCAAAACGGAAACTTCCAAGCTCGCCGATAAGCTGGTTAGCGTAAAGCGAGACATTGTCGACTTTGCGTCTAACAAGGCAGACAGTCTGACGTTCATGTTGTGAGATGTTGACCGGGTGGCGATATACAGACACAAGAGTGTTCTGTTTAATCGGAGGTTGATCCAAAGCAAAGACAAGATTAAATAGTTGCGTTCGCTGAGGATAACCGGATAACATCTTGGAACTCATGGGCAAGTGCAGTTCCTTTACTAATAAGCCTCGAGAGCTTCTAAATCTATATTCGTAGACGTTGTAGCTGAAAAGCCTTCTTCTTCTAGACTGTTTTATCCTTCTTCTTCAAATAATAACAACAACGATGAAGATACCTTCACCAGGACTATAAGATTCTTTAAAGAACCATCTCTGTCGAAGAAGGTTTCGCAGCCTAACAGGGAGAGATAGTAATTCAAGTGTATGTCCCAGTCGCTTCCAAAGATCATGTCGCATAGCAACTGTCCAATGTTAACCTTGAGCGATATTGGTTTGTAACTCTTTACAACGTTCCTGTGCTTGTTCGTTGCGAAGCGATCAGAATACACCATGACAGCGCTGCTACCGTGGCCAATTTCAACGTAGGGCGTCCTCTCCATGTCTCTGATAAACTCTTCTGGGATTATACCGTAATTTATCGGCTCGTTCTCTACTAGTTGTGCAAAGGCAACGCGATCGGTAGCGTTGCCGTATAGTATAGCCGCATTGTCGTCCAAGTGCGGCGAGATCCTAATTTCTAATCCCGAGATGACGTCGAAACTGTTTCTAGTGACGGCGACCAGTGTAGAGAAAAGGTCAATCGTCGAGGAGTTGTAGGAGTTGTGTGAGAGAAGTTTGTGGAACTCTACAATATATACACTTCGCCTTTACTAACTGGGAGCTAAGCTGAATTCGAATTTACGCCATCATCGACTCGGACTCAGCTCAACTGGTGTCACCGATTTCATTGGGCTTTTCAGAAGTTTAAAGCTGCACAGATTTTGGGTTCAATGTGGTATATCCTAAAACCTCTTCTGAAATGTTCAACGAAACCGATGACACCAGTTGAGCCAGGCTTGAGGCAGAAGGTCAATTGCCCGAATAATTTAAGCTCCGCGCCCAACTGGTGTCGCCGGTATCGTTGGGCTTTTCAGAAAATTAATTAGAGTTTAATAAAGCTGAGAAGATATTTGATGTTAATATGAATTTTCTGAAAAGCCCAACGATACCGGCGACACCAGTTGGGGGGGGAGGTAAGCCGGTGAATGGGACTTTGGAGGAGGAGTAGCTCGAGTCCGCTCATGTGCATTCTGAGGGGAATGAGATAAAAAGGACGGCACGTGTCCAATCGAGACCATTTCCTATAATGATCTATATCGTCTCCACCGCAAAAACAACTCAGCGCCAAAAACAAATCAAAAGCGGATAGGGACAGCGGACAAAATGTTTGACAACAACTCTATATCGGGGCCACCATCGCCACCTCTTCTACCCTATTACGACCTCCTGCGCGGATACATTTTCGCCAACGTGGCCGCGGACAAGACTATATCCGGATACTACAAGCGAGCGCGTTACAACGCAACACATCAACGAGTTTGTCTCCAAAGAACAGGGGGGGGGGTGCGTGATCGAGACCAAGAGTATGAATATCTTCTTTGAACGGCTGTTCATGGATTTCATGAGTCATCTCACGTACACTGAAGAGCTCCACAGCTTTGTGGCTAACCACAGCTTTGTGACTATCCATTGCAAGAATATACGGCATACTAGGGACGACAATGTAATAATCAACCTTAGAACGAAAACTGTACTCAAGTTTCTGCGTTCAAAGAAGAGTGTGAGGGGATTCCTAATAGGTATGTACATTGCAAGTGCCCACAGCGATCTCTTGGGCCTGGCCAGGTGCATGGCTTACTATTCCTCAATGATGTGCGCCGAGTATGAGTACGCCGGAGAGAATGTCGAAACGGTCATCAAGAGACCGCTATCAATACCGGAAGAAGACGGCATGAACGTTGATTCATCCGACATCAATACAATCATCTTTAATCAAATTGTGTCCATACTAAATGATATAAATTTCTATACAAAAATGACACTCGTGATGTTATAACCTTTCAATTTCTGTATAGATTTGTCCAACAACAAAGTAAGGATGACTTGCACAGAATGGTTGGTACCTTCCTTCCTTAGCGGTGGGGAAGACGTCGTATCTGGCTGTCTAAAAAAAAATAAAGGTACAAAATTTCCTGTGCATATACTTGTCCTAGCTATGGAACAACACAAGGGGGGGCAGTTACAGTCTACCCTCTAAAGACAACTCTCTTCCTCCACACGAAACTAAAAGCACATAATAACACACACACCCTTCACTCAAAAATTTTAAAATCATAATGGCGACACCAGCCTCGGAGTCTCCATCTGCGGAGGGGATCATAAATGTCCGCAGGTCAGACTGATTTTCTGTCGACGACCCTAAGTGTCTTGACACCCCCCTCATTTTTTTATTCATTAACTTCTGTAACATTCGCGGTCTAAGATCTAATTTTCAATCTGTAAAACACCACCTCTCCTCTTCTAAACCTCATCTTCTTTTCCTCACTGAAACTCAGGTGTCTGAGGCAACTGACAGTAGCCCCTTTCCTGTTCCCTCCTACTTTCTCTATCCTCATTTTCAATCCAAAGCTGGATGCTGCGTTTATGTGCGCAGTTACTTAACCTGTTCTCGTACCCACGCTCTTGAATCTTCCGAGTTTTCCACCATCTGGCTACGACTACAGAGTCACTCTCAAACTAAATTTATATGTGCTGTATACCTCTCACCTAACTCCTCTGATTATAAGAAATTGCTTGACTACTTAACTTCCAAAGGATAGCACATTCTGACCCTCTTCCCTTTTGCAGAGATCTCAATTCTTGGAGACTTCAATGTTCACAACCAGCTTTGGCTTTCCTCTCCCTTCACTGACCATCCTGGTGAACTAGCCTACAACTTTGTTATCCTCCACGACCTAGAGCAATTAGTGCAGCACCCTACTTGTATTCCTGACCGTCTTGGAGATACGCCTAACATTCTTGGTCCCTAAGCGAAGCTGCCTCTGGCGTTTTGCCTCTACTAGTTGGGGGGGCCTGAGGAGATATTTACTGATTTTGTTTGGAATGACTACTGCTTCCGTGTCAGAGACCCATCTTTGTGTGTCGAGCGCATAGCAGAGGTGATAGTGTCTGGCATGGAGGCCTACATTCCTCACTCATTTTCTCATCCTAAACCACAAAAGGTACTTAAGCCTTCCATCAACAGAATCTCATGTACTTTATATTATGCCCGGAACCATGGCAAGTCTCTTCCCCAAGTAGCCTAAAATTCCTTCATTCACAGAAAGTGTCAAAACCTTTCAAGATCTAACTCCCCTCATGACTTCTGGCATCTAGCAAATAATATCTCCAATAACTTTGCTTCTTCTTCTTTCCCTCCTCTCTTTCAACCAGATGGCACCACTGCTATCACATCCATTTCTAAAGCTGAACTCTTCGCTCAAACCTTTGCTAAAAATTCTACCTTGTACGATTCTGGACTTGTCCCTCCCTCTCCTCCACCCTCTGACTATTTCATGTCACCTATTAAAATTCTTCGCAATGATGTTTTCCATGCCCTCGCTGGCCTAAACCCTCGGAAGGCTTATGGACCTGATGAGGTTGTTCCTATTGTTCTCCGAAATTGTGCCTCCATGCTTGCACCTTGCCTAGTCAAACTCTTTCAGCTTTGTCTATCAACATCTACCTTTCCTTCTTGCTGGATGTTTACTTACATTCAACCTGTTCCTAAAAAGGGTGACCGTTCTAATACCTCAAACTACCGTCCTATTTCTTTAATTTCCTGCGTATCTAAAGTTTTTGAATCTATCCTCAACACCAAGATTCTTAAACATCTATCACTTCACAACCTTCTATCTGATCGCCAGTATGGGCTCTGTCAAGGCTGCTCTACTGGTGATCTTCTGACATTCCTTACTGAATCTTGGTCATCCTCTTTTAGAGATTTTTCTGTTGCCTTGGACATATCAAAAGCTTTTGATAGAGTCTTGCACAAAGCTTTGATTTCGAAACTACCCTACTACGGCTTCTGTCCTTCTCTCTGTAACTTCATCTCAAGTTTCATTTCTGACCATTCTATTGCTGCTGTGATAGACGGTTACTGTTCTTCTACTAAATCTATTAACAGTGGTGATCCTCAGGGTTCTTTCCTGTCACAAACTCTCTTCTTATTATTCATTAATGATCTTCTAAACCAAACTTCTTGTCCTATCCACTCCTACGTTGATGATACCCTGCACTTTTCCACGTTTTTTCTTAGACATCCAACCCTTCAGGAGGTAAACATTCCACGCAGGAAAGCCACAGAACGCTTGACCTTTGATTTTTCTAGAATTCCTGATTGGGGCAGAGCAAACTTGGTATTGTTCAATGCCTCAAAAACTAATTTCCTACATCTATCAATTCGGCACAACCTTCCAGACAACTATCCCCTCTTCTTCAATGACACTCAACTGTCCTCCTCTTCTACACTGAACATCCTCGGTCTGTCCTTTACTTATAATCTAAACTGGAAACTTCACATCTCATCTCTAGCTAAAACAGCTTCTATGAAGTTAGGTGTTCTGAGACGTCTCCGCCAGTTTTTCTCACCTCCCTAGCTGCTAACTCTGTACAAGGGTCTTATCCGACCATGTATGGTCGGATATGCATGTATGGGTGCTGTGAACTTATCATTAAACCCAGCTGTGACCTCACTGATAGTTTAATTTTGTGTCTCACAACAAAAGGGGGCAGTCACAGCCTGCCCTCTCAAGACAACTCTCTTCCTCCACACAAAACTACAAGCACCTAATAACACACACACCCTTCACTCAAAAATTTTAAAATCATGGCGTCTCGGAGTTCCCATCTGGGGAGGGGACCATAAATGTCCCCAGGTCGGACTGCCTTTCTGTCGACGACCCTAAGTGTCTTGACATCCCTCTCAAATTTTTCTTTATTAACTTCTGCAACATTCCCTGTCGTGCTCGTGCCCACGCTCTTGAATCTTCCGAGTTTTCCACCATCTGGCTACGACTACAGAGTCATTCTCATACTAAATTTATCTGTGCTGTATACCTCTCTCCTAACTCCTCTGACTATAAGAAATTCTTTGACTACTTAACTTCCAAAGTGGAGCACATTCTGACCCTTTTCTCTTTTGCAGAGATCTCCATTCTTGGAGACTTCAATGTTCACCACCAGCTTTGGCTTTCCTCTCCCTTCACTGACCATCCTGGTGAAATAGCCTACAACTTTGCTATCCTCCATGACCTAGAGCAATTGGTGCAACACCCTACTCGTATTCCTGACCGTCTTGGAGATACGCCCAACATTCTTGACCTTTTCCTGACCTCTAATCCTTCTGCTTATGCTGTCACCCTTTCTTCTCCGTTGGGCTCCTCCGATCACAATCTCATACCTTTATCTTGTCCTATCACTCCAATCCCTCCTCGGGATCCCCCTAAGCGAAGGTGCCTCTGGCGTTTTGCCTCTGCTAGTTGGGGGGACATGAGGAGGTATTTTGCTGATTTTCCTTGGAATGACTACTGCTTCCGTGTCAGAAACCCGTCTTTGTGTGCTGAGTGCATAACAGAGGTGATAGTTTCTGGCATGGAGGCGTACATTCCTCACTCTTTTTCTCGTCCTAAACCTTCTAAACCTTGGTTTAACACAGCTTGTTCTCGTGCTATACATGATAGAGAGGTGGCCCACAAAAGATACTTAAGCTTTCCATCAACAGAATCTCATGCACTTTATATTTCTGCCCGGAACCATACCAAGTCTGTTCTCCAACTAGCCAAAAACTCCTTCATTAACAGAAAATGTCAAAACCTTTCAAGATCTAACTCCCCTCGTGATTTCTGGCATCTAGCCAAAAATATCTCCAATAACTTTGCTTCTTCTTCTTTCCCTCCTCTACTTCAACCAGATGGCACCACTGCTATCACATCTATTTCTAAAGCTGAACTCTTTGCTCTAACCTTTGCTAAAAACTCTATCTTGGACGATTCTGGGCATGTTCCTCCCTCTCCTCCACCCTCTGACCACTTCATGCCACCTATTAAAATTCTTCACAATGATGTTTTCCATGCCCTCGCTGGCCTAAACCCTCAGAAGGATTATGGACCTGATGGGGTGTCTCCTATTGTTCTCCCAAACTGTGCCTCCGTGCTTGCACCTTTCCTAGTCAAACTCTTTCAGCTCTTTCAGCTTCAGTTTTTAAATCTATCCTCAACAGGAAGATTCTTAAACATCTATCACTTCTCAATCTTCTATCTGATCGCCAGTATGGGTTCAGTCAAGGCCGCTCTACTGGTGATCTTCTGGCTTTCCTTACTGAGTGTTGGTCATCCTCTTTTAGAGATTTTGGTGAGACTTTTGCTGTTGCCTTGGACATATCAAAAGCCTTTGGGCACAAAGGCACAAAGCTTTGATTTCCAAACTACCCTCCTACGGTTTCTATCCTTCTCTCTGTAACTTCATCTCAAGTTTCCTTTCTGACCGTTCTATTGCTGCTGTGGTAGATGGTCACTGTTCTTCTCCTAAATCTATTAACAGTGGTGTTCCTCAGGGTTCTGTCCTGTCACCCACTCTCTTCTTATTATTCATTAATGATCTTCTAAACATTACTTCTTGTCCTATCCACTCCTACGCTGATGATACCACCCTGCACTTTTCCACGTCTTTTCATAGACGTCCAACCCTTCAGGAGGTAAACATATCACGCAGGGAAGCCACAGAACGCCTGACTTCTGATCTTTCTAAAATTTCTGATTGGGGCAGAGGAAACTTGGTATTGTTCAATGCCTCAAATACTCAATTCCTCCATCTATCAACTCGACACAACCTTCCAGACAACTATCGCCCTTCCTCAACTGTCCCCCTCTTCTACACTGAACATCCTCGGTCTGTCCTTTACTTATAATCTGAACTAGAAACTTCACATCTCATCTCTAGCTAAAACAGCTTCTATGAAGTTGGGTGTTCTGAGACGTCTCCGCCAGTTTTTCTCACCCCCCCCAGCTGCTAACTCTGTACAAGGGCCTTATCCGTCCATGTATGGAGTATGCTTCACATGTCTGGGGGGGTTCCACTCATACTGCTCTTCTAGACAGGGTGGAATCAAAAGCTTTTTGTCTCATCAACTCCTGTCCTCTAACTGACTGTCTTCAGCCTCTCTCTCACCGCCGCAATGTTGCATATCTAGCTGTCTTCTACCGCTATTTTCATGCTAACATCTCTTCTGATCTTGCTAACTGCATGCCTCCCCTCCTTCCGCGGCCTCACTGCACAAAACTTTCTTCTTTCTCTCACCCCTATTCTGTCCACCTCTCTAATGTAAGAGTTAACCAGTATTCTCAATCATTCATCCCTTTCTCTGGTAAACTCTGGAACTCCCTGCCTGCTTCTGTATTTCCACCTTCCTATGAATTCCTTCAAAAGGGAGGTTTCAAGACATTTATTCATCAATTTTTGACCACTGCTTTGACCCTTTTGTGGGACTGGCATTTCAGTGGGCATTTTTTTATTATATTTTTGTTGCCATTGGCCAGTGTCCTTCCTACAAAAAAAAAAAAAAAATGCTAACTGCTCCTTTGATCTTGCTAACTGCATGCCTCCCCTCCTTCCGCGGCCTCGCTGCACAAGACTTTCTTCTTTCTCTCACCCCTATTCTGTCCACCTCTCTAACGCAAGAGTTAACCTGTATTCTCAATCATTCATCCCTTTCTCTGGTAAACTCTGGAACTCTGGAATACAATCCTAACAACTTCAACGTGGAAACGTATCCTGAGCCCTACACCTACATAATCAACAGCCCATATCAAGAACTGTCTGAAGATGCTTTCATAAATCTCATTTGGAACGAGCTAAACTATATGGCCGCGTCATTCGGCCGATACAACGAGAACGAGAAGGTGTGCTTTGACAAAAGCAACACCAGCATGTCCACCCTTGTAGAGATGATGCAGTCATTCTACTCCTCCACTTTCTTCACCTCTAACAACACTTCAGATTTCGCCATCATAACTTTATGAGTGTGAACATGGCCTACGCGGTAGGAAAGCATTCCGCTTACAATGCCTGCAACAAAGTTGCCGCCAGGCAGTTCGCCGGAAACATAATAGGGCTAGATGACAGGTTCTTCACTTATGCAGACGACCACAAGATTCATCCCAATAGTATCCACAAGAAAAAAAAGGGCAACAAGAAGAAGAATGATAGCGGCTTTGCTGATTCTGGGATCGCATACTTAGATTCAATCGACGGTACGTACTCGTCTTCGTCTATTTCTACTACTGCGATCTGTAGTAATAGTAGCGAAAACGAAGAAGTTGCCGACTATAACCACCGGAAATTTGTAACCCCAAGTCCCGTCGATTCGAACGAGGCGTTTCACGAATTGAAGCATACTCTTCTCAAGAATGAGGACACCAAGCATCTGTCAGTCATTGAGATTGTCAGGACGGCCCAGGGTGCCGAGTGATTCGCCTTGAAGACACTGCTACCGAAATTATGTGAGTTAGAAAGGCGATATAGTTTTTCGATAAGTGTGTCCTACTATTTCATTACTAATGTATCGTCGTTTTTTTCACTTGTACTTTACGATACTTCCAAAGGTGGTTGGTGCCATGAGGTAATTAAGCTCAAGAAAAGAGAAGAGGCAAAGAAGTTAAAAGAAGGGAAATAAAAATTATAAACAACCGAAGAAAGAAGGCAAACAGAGGAAGCTGGAGTAGAACCGGAATATGGAAGAGGAGATGCGAATCGTCGACGAGACCTTCGTCATACGAGGGTGTGATGGCAACGTCATACCCTCGTACACCTCTCGCATTGATATAACGGGAATAATAGAAACGGTTAACGGCGAACACGAGTACCAGAGGTACCAGACCGAGGATACCCTCTTCCGTCCTTGCTCCCCATTATCAGCTGTATGCGCCACTGCCAGGAGCGTCGCAAAATACGCGAGAGTGGCCGAGTCTGGGAACGAGAGTACTAAGAGACTCAGGGTTGCCAACAGGGAATACAGGGAAACTGGCGTCGAGGTCAAGTTCGGATTGGACCACATGTTTTCCTTTTCGCTGAAGAGACTTCTTGGGATGCTTACCCCTACTTTCCATTTTGACGAGGCCGAGATGGAGTCTAGGACCAACCCCATAAAATTCGTAAGAATGAAGCTGCTTGGCAGAGAAGACTTAGATACGTTCACGGAATCTCAACAAAACAGGATAACCATGTTCTCCACTATTCTACTTTGAGGTAGGAGTGGGACGTCTCCAGTGCGAGAAGGTCTACTATAAGCCCGGTGTCATGGCCATGATCAAGACGTGCATGCCGCTTCCTCACAATTTCGCTGATTGCATGTCCGAGTGGTGTGCCAACCTCTTCGCAACGACGGGGAGGAGGCATCAGATCGGGACGTAACCTAAGGACAGTCTGGAGAGGAATCTGCATGACGAGATAAGCAGGGTCATGTACTGCAAGAACGGGCCCTACGACTTCAACCCTTGCCTGCCCTGCGTAGCCAGCCCTGAAGAAGTCGGCGACGCGTACTTATATGGCAACAATCTCGGCTTTGCCGCCACGGACTCGTAAAACGAACCGGTGCCCGTTTACGACTAAAGAGCAATTAAGGGTGATATCGCTAAGACCTCCGAGAACAGCTACAGATTGGATAACGTTTCCCAGCAGTGTTCTAGGATTGAAGATATCAGCAAGTTCAAGGCTAACTTCAACAACAGGGTGAGAGGGGACTTTAATCTGGGCAGTGCAATCATCAGAAAAATTATGACCAAGAATTATGAAAGTGCACGAGGCCTCCTCCGACGATGAATGCTGCGATGCCCAGAGCATCGTCAAGCACTGCCATAGGATAGACAAGGAGAATCTGAAAATATCAGTGAATGACGCATCGAAGGTGACGAGGTTCTTTAACGGTTCTCTAAACACGATCAGCAGAAATATTTCTACGAGTAGCTCGTAAATTCATCGAAATAATTGAAGCAGAGTAGATGTAGGGCATGGAAGGAGACATAGTCTCTACTTACAAGACTTTACTTGCTCTTCTAAAATTTTCTTTGTACACACCTTTTCTTTTGACCTTTTTGTGTTTTAGAAATATAGTTTGTAATTGTTTTTTGTGTTTGTCTATCCCACTCTGTAATGAACGGGGTTGAAGGTGATAACCCAAAACGCTCAGATAGTCTTATGTCACGAGCAATTGCATTAGCGGCTCTCTCTGAAAGGGCCAATGTCAGGAACGTTGAAGGAGCTATAGGGGGACGGGGTAGATAAGAGCGAGATGGGTGACAACGGTCTTCCCTCAAAGGGTATCGGAGATCGTGCTCGAAGGCATACGGGGGGAAGGCTGGGTAATTTATTCTGAGGTTAAGCTTATACTAATTATCAGTCCTTTTGATTCAGTCAGGACATCAGTAATAATTTTGGTCAGGATATCTACTGGGATACTGAATCCTCTGTGATTAAATCTGAAATCGGTCTATGTCGGGTTATGGGACTACCATAGAGGTACTGTTTCGGTAGTAGCCACGGTATTTCCTATTATGAGTCCGTTAGGAGAGTTAGAGGTATATGTTTCTGTGTCTTCTGCGCTTTCCGCCTGTAAATTCTCCTGCTGAGGCAGAGTCGCCGCCTACTCGTGTCCCGGCTTTTGCGCCTGTACTTCTGACTGCATGATTCTCACGTCTTCCTGATGCTCCTCAGCGTCTTCCTGACGCCGCTGTTCTTCGATCTCTGCCTGTTTCTTCGAGTCCAGATAGTCTTCTAGAAGCGAGGTCACCTGACTGTTGAACGTCGCCTTTTCTAAGTGCACATTCGATATTGCTACTCTCAGTGGGGTCTATGGACCCATTGTTCTGGAACACCACCGTCTCTATCTTCACCGTTCTCTTCCTATTGCCCGTGATAAAGGTATCGGGAATAGTAGTATTGTGAGCGTTCATAAACTCATTTATATGTTTCTCTTTTCTCTTCATGTATTCCTTCCTTATCGCACTATTGAATTGTTCTAAAATCGGGCTATAACCGTCACCTTCGGTTTTGCAGTATCTGCATTTTGGAAGTATGGCGCTGGCAGACGTCTCTTTCCCGGCCGCTTTTAGGTACGCTGCCTCCATTTGAACAGCGTCCACCTTATTTACGCCACCGCCCTTTGGCATGTCTAGACTCAAAGAGGTAGCCTTCTTTGACTCTCGAATGAGAGCGACAGTCTCCGTGCACACCTATATAATCCTACACACCAGCATTTTTTTTTTTCTTTTGCGTCGTCATCGAAATGTTCGTTCTCTACCACCTTTGCTCTTAAGAAATGCAACAGCAAGTAAAGGAACGAGTATATCACGTTGTGACAGTCTATGCAATTTTTCATCACCTCCGCCGCCACATCAGTTCCAAAGACGACCTGTCTTTTGATGGTCTCTAGGCCATCAAAATGTCGTCATCGACGACGCGGAAATACCATAGAATCGGTGGACAGCGTAGCGCCTAGTGATTTACATAACCCAGACAGCTGCACGTCCTCGTTGCCTTCTGTGTCCACCAACGTATCAAAGAAAGGGGTCCTAAGTTTACAGCCCTTTGTCTGAAGGGTGATAGAGTGTAAACTCGATATCCTCTGCTGACCCAGACAGTCGGAAAGTATGTTTTCCGAAATCAAGTGTTCGGCCACGGACCGTAATTCGCCTATCATGTTGTTGTCTACGACGGTCGTCACGATCTCCCTGTTGTTTGTGAATACGTTGGCATTAGCCGCTTCATTATACTGGACAGAGTCGAAGTTACATAGCTTGGCGATGTACTCTACCGCGGCGCTATCAGCAGAACCGACAGCCGCCATAACAAATCAAGTCGGTCGCTAAAAGATCGGGAAAATGGAAACCAACAAACAAACGAACGAAAGTAATTTTACCGTGGCCGACTCAGTCTGCAGAGAAATAAACTCTTTCTATTCGTCCATGATGGAATGTCTAAAAGTCGAACAGGATTTTATACCAGACCGTTGTTCGGACTATGGTCTTAATATCTAAGATGGGGCATGCAAATTTTGTGGGAAGACTTCATCATCCGAGGAAGAGTTCGACAAAGATCTCCTTGCCCACATACTGTCTTCCTTGGCGCTCTATAGCTTCATTCTCAGCACCGAATCGCTCGTCAATTCCCAGCTATCAACGACATGTCCGAGATTACAGAAGAATGGCGAGAGCAAAGCGTCTCTCACGCTCGGCAGCTTCGTCGACGTGACACACACCGTGCTCAAACCCGAAGCGGTCAACTTCCAGCTCGTCTGCGATAACGAGGAATGGATTTCGAGAAATAGAACCAACAAGAAAACAGTGGAAACGAATTGAAGACTTCTTCCCAACCTCGGTCAGTACTCCGAGTTTAATGAGCTAAGAGAGGATGAGGCCAATCAGTTCAAACCGCCCCTATGTTCGCCGTTTGATACAAACTGTTTTATCGATACAGTTTCGAGGTTTTCCCTCTCTGGTGGAACTATGCAAACACGTGGACTGAAATATAAACCTGACGATAACATTATAATTTCTGAGGACGATATACCCCTTACTTCTGAACTCGTTACATGCAGAGAAGCGCTAGAAGAAGAATAACCAGAAATAAAAAATAAAAAAATAATCATGAGTTCCAAACGTCTACTCAACGCATCGAGGAAGGAATCTCTCTCAAATATAATTTAGTACCAGTGCATCTATGAAACCGAAAAAAATCATATGCGTAATATCTAAGTAGACACAACGAAGTGTTTTGAATAATGTAGTGTTAGGTAGAAAACACTAGAAAAATCATATTGTACAAACACCTCTCAAGGTCATAATAAATAAATAAAAACGGGAAAGTGCAATTTTTTTATTATTATTACACCTAAACTTTGAAGCAATTACATTATCTATTTGATCGGTTCTGGCATCACGACCATCCTTACATTGTTTAGTACATGGATGACCCTTCCTCCTGCAAATACAGCGGCGAATTCTGCAAGAATCTGTCACACAACAACAAAATACCGAGGAAGTGTCCCTACCGCTGCTCTCAGTCGATGATGCAATATATAACTTTCTGATGGTGGTTACTCGATTCCTGTCCACCGTCTCCGTGTCGAGTATATTTCTCTGGCGGCATATTTCGAAATTATTTCGGGAAAGCAAGGGACGTATGCGTCCATGTCTCGTTGCTATATTGCATGCTTTATCTTTGTTTTCTCTTACTTCTATAATTTTGACAAGAACATTTCGTATGCTCAATGCCCCCAGTCGATCCTCCCGAAGAATTGTGACGTTGACACAGTTGTTTATCTGAGGATAAAGGAGGTGGGAGGAGGACGCTTGAACCATAGTGCTTGCCTGCAGCACAATTCCATCTTTCACTTGTTGTCTGATCTAAAGCAGAAAAGGGAGTTGGGTAAATTTACATTAATCAGGTAGAAACTTACATACCATCGTAATATAGCTAAATATTCGGTTTTGCATTATAGTTTCAGTGACCTCCTCCTCCTCCTCTACAGAGACGCCAGTCTGCCGTTCCTGAAAAGAGATAAATTTGGGTTATGACATGAAAGAATAATATTTCGAGTAACCAAAACAGCGGTGCCTGCAGAGGGTGAGACGATAACAGACACTCACCTCCTCGTTACATTGTTGCCGATTCTGTTGGTCGTCGCTGTCTCCGCTGTTTACCCGAGGCAGCGGAGAGGATGGCACGTGATTTTCCTTCTCCAAATGACAGGCAGGGTTGCTGCATGATACCATATGTCACTTGCTGTTTGCTGATCTTAATAAAAAGAAAAAAAGTCTGGTAAAATGTATACAAACCAGGTGAAAATCCATCTTCCTTTTTAGGCAGGTTAGGCAAGAAAAAACATTATTTCTTCCCTGATGAGAGTGAAAACTGGGACATGACATGAAATAATAATGTCTCGAGTAATTAAAACAGCAATGTCCGTGGAAGTTGAGACGATAAGACACTCATCTCCCCGTCACATTGCTATTGATTCTGCTGGTCATCATTGTCTTCCGATGAGGCACTTGAGTAATTGTTGCAAGAAGTTACACTCTTTCACTTGTGCTGTTGCTGCTGGCTTTTTATCATTATCGTTTTCTAAGGAGACGCTGGAGTGGATGACACTCGTTCTGTCATGTAATGACAATTGTTGCTTCTTCTGTTGCCTTTCCCCCCGCTGGACTTCATTGTCATCGTTGTCTTCTGAGGCACTGTTCTATAGTGAGAGAGAAATATAATATTAATTTCCTAACAAAAACATTTCCATTAGATAAGAACACACTTTCCCAGAGGAGCCGATCTGCAGCAGAGAATAAAACAATGCTCTGCATATGAGACAACGATACGTGTTTCCTAACCGTGCCCTTGTCATAGATTGTACGCACTTAACTCCTTCAGTATTCACCTGTCAATATCAGAAGATAAAGCATGCACCACCAGTAACAATCAACCACATTAGACGTGAACTATATCCAGGGAACATTTCTTAAAAACACTGAGCAGCAACATTTACGATAAACGAGGAGAGCAGTCAGTCCTATTCTCATTCACTTTGCCTCGATGGTATCCCTGTCTTGTCTTACACGCACAAAAACCATACTGCAACCACTTCACCTACTATCCACCAAAGCTGTTCTACCATCGTTCTCGCTTCACTTTACAGAATGGTTTGCATGAACCACCGAACACCTCTTAAATAACTCGTCACGCCCTCGGATAGTATCTGTACCATCTAACACCCTTACAGGTCACCCAAATCATCTTAACATTTCCTTGACAACCTTTACGCAAGCAAGCATATCTATCCTTCCTCATATTTTTTTTTTCCCCAGCCCTTCCCGCAACGCAAATAAAACGAAAAAACTCACTCTATCTTCCCATAACTGCTGCTGATCTTCATTGTTGTCCTAGGCACCGTCATTAATCTCAATCTGTGGGCAAAACTTTACTTTACAAAATCTTTACTTGTAGAATTTAGTTTTATCATCTTCATAGTAAAAGAGGCAATTATTTCTTACCTGTGCTGCGATTTTCATCGGTGATGTAGGATCCTGGCCGAATAAGGTCTCATAAGCCGTTCTTCCAATAACGCAACGCGGTGTTTGACATTATTCTTAGTCCATTGCACTTGCATCAGTACACTTGCCCAGTTACATATATCCATCTGTCGCATAATACCGCACAGCATTTTTTCCACGTCTCCGTTGGCCTTTTTCACAGATCCCTGGCTCTGAGGATACCGAGGCGATCCGTGTACAAGTTCCGTCCTCGGCCAGTATTTTGCCATCATGTCTTTGATAAGAACACCAACGAACTCTGTGCCATTATCGCTTTAAAGAATCTTGGGGGCTCCAGTCAGGGTAAATATTTCGTAAAGGTGTTTGGTTACCTCCTCGCTCCCTTTAGAACGCAGATGACCTTGATATTGAAGTATGTAGCAATAACCGTCGGAAGTCTTGCAAGATCGCATGTCTAATTAAATTCACTTGTCCGCTTTCGCCAAACATGACAAACATGACAAACATGACAAACACGACAAACATTTTATAGCTCTACCGGCCGCTCGGTAGAGCGGCCGGTAGAGCTATAAAATAAAAAAAAGTAGAGCTCGGCCGCTCTACTTTTTTTTTTTTTATTTTATTGAATGTCTCTTCGCAAATTACACAAAAAGAAATAAACAGGCTCACTTGTTCACGTGTGATATTGGCGACGGTTTTTTTTAACTTCGCGTCGGGTCCGTTTCTGTCACGTGTGAGAAACGGTGACGTAAATAAAATCGAACATTCATCAACAGTAATGTACAGATGTACATTACTGTACATGTACATTGTAATGTACATCTAATGTACAGATGTACATTAGATCCAACGAATATTTCTTAGTAGGAATAAGTTTCCTGTCGCATTTTGCAACATCATACCTCTTCAATAAAGCGTATTCAATTACTTTTTTTTTTTTTCTGCCTTCCTTCTTTGCTGATATGACGCATTTGATATACATGTCCAATTTTCTCTCACCAAAGACATATCTTCCCTCCGAGGAAAGGGCACCGCAAAACTTCTTACACTGACTTTCTCTTTTGTCCATTTTCAACAATATGTAATGAAGAACGGCACTGCTTTGTTTTTCACGAATAGTATGTTGTGAAAGAACTTGGAGACACAAACGAATGGAGTTTCAATGCGACACTGGTCAAATTCACCAAGATGGTTTAATACCTCGCACGAACGGGCACCCTCCTCCCCTACCCGACATCCCATCCTCCCCGCATGTTTTCAAGAATCCTAGTGACAAGAGCTCCTCTGTGATAATGACCACTTTCTCTGACCTCACCTCTTTCAATACCTCGCACAGACCGGCAATCTCCAACCCCTCCAATTAACTACCACTCATATTTGAAAATTTATCATTAATGTTACTGGCTGTCCATTTACATTAATGGGTAGGTTGTTCTGACCGGGCAAATGCAACTACCCGTTAGTGTTACTGGTAAAGTCTTATTGTATGTTAACATCAATGATCTATTGTCGCTAGTGAGCACGATATATATATATATATATATATATATATATATATATATATATATATATATATATATATATATATATATATATATATATATATATATATATATATATATATATATATATATATATATATATATATATATATATATATATATATATATATATATATATAAAGAATGACCGTTCTAATCCCTCAAACTACCGTCCTATTCCTTTAATTTTCTGCCTATCTAAAGTTTTTCAATCCATCCTCAAAAGGAAGATTCCTAAACATCTATCACTTCAAAACTATATATCTGATCACCAGTATGGGTTCCGTCAAAGCCGTTCTACTGGTGATGTGGCTTTCCTTACTGAGTCTTTGTCATCCCCTTTTGGAGATTTTGGTGAAACTTTTGCAGTTGCCTGAGACATATCAAAAGCTTTTGATATGTCTGGCACAAAGTTTAGGTTTCCAAAATACCCTCCTACGGCTTCTATCCCTTTCACTGTAACTTTATCTCAAGTTTCCTTTTTTGACCGTTCTATTGCTGCTGTAGTAGATAGACACTGTTCTCCTAAATCTATTAACAATGGTGTTCCTCAGGATTCTGTCCAGTCACCCACTCTCTTCCTATTATTTACCAATGATCTTTTAAACCAAACTTCTTGTCCTATCCACTCCTATGCTGTCGATACCACCCTGCACTTTTCCACGTCTTTTCACAGACGTCCATCCCTTCAGGAAGTATACAGTTCATCCAAGGAAGCCTCAGAACGCGTGACTTCTATTCTCTCTAAAATTTCTGATTGAGGCAGAGCAAACTTCGTTCAATGTTCAATGTTCAATGCCTTAGAAATTCAGTTCTTCCATCTATCAACACGACACAACCTTCCAGACAATTATCCTTTCTTCTTCAATGATATTCAACTGGCCCCCTCTTCTACACTGAACATCCCCGGTCTGTCCTTTTCTTATAATCTAAACTTGAAATTTCACATCTAATCTCTAGCTAAAACAGCTTCTATCAAGGTAGGTGTTCTGAGACGTCTCCGCTAGCTTATTTCACCTTCCCCAGCTGTTAACTCTGTACAAGGGCCTTATCCGTCCATTTATGGAGTATGCTTCACATGTCTGGGGGGTTCCATTCATACCGCTGTTTTAGACAGAGTGGAATCAAAATCTTATCGTCTCGGCTTCAAAGACTGTGGCCAAGCATTTTTGCCATCTTCGTGGTGTTCACCCTGACGCAGACTTGTATCTGCATGATAGAAGAATCTCCTATGTGAAAGGAAATCGTTTCCTGGGACTTATATTTGACAGTCACCTGACTTGGGTACCCGATCGTTATATTAAAGCAGCATGAATGAAGGCGCTGTGACTTCAAAGTGTTTTTGCTCATACTTCTTGGGGAGCTGACAGAAAGACCCTCCTAGCCTTACACCAAACTGTTTTTTTTTTTTCTAAATTATAGTACGGTTGTGAAATCTGTTCGTCTGCTACTGAGGCTCGGCTCCGTGTGTTGGATTCAGTGCACCACGCTGGTGTTCGCCTGGCAGCTGCTGTGTTCCGCTCATCCCCAATCCCTAGCTTACTAATGGATGCTGGTGTCCTGCCATTGGACCTACACCGTCAGTCTCTAGAAATGAGATGTTGGTATCGAATCCACCGCCTTCCTGAGCCTGTCACTTGTACAACAGTTTATCATGATGCACGATCTCCCTTATATAATGTTTGCCCTAGTTTTTCTAAGCCTTTTAGATATCGGGTCAGGCCTGCCATCACCGAGTTTGACACACTCCATCTCCACTGGCCTCCATCGTCTTCCAAGGGCCGGGTACTGGCAGTTTTCGCGGGTATCGATCTGCCCTCCTGTTGTTAATAATAAAAACTTATTATTACAGTACGATTCTCATGCTTTATTTTTTTAACACTCTTTGATACACACTGGCTCCGTCCCTGTCTACACAAATGGTTCAAAGTCTGATGCAGAGGTGGGATATAGTGTTATATTCCCTTCTTCTGTCGACGCAGTAGCCTTCCGAGAGTTGCCTCTGTTTTTTACGGCAGAATTACGTCTTTAGTCTTTCCCTAAAAATCATTTTTACCTCACCGGTTTCAAGATTTACTATTTTTTAGTGACTCCCGTAATGAATTGTCTTCTTTGGAACATCTTGATTCCTCTTTCCCTTCTTTAATTTTATATATTTTAGAGTGAATTCACCTGCTTAAGTGCAGAGGATATCACAACATTTTGCCGGGTACCCGCACATGTGGGAGTTCATGGGAATGGGAAAGGCTGTCTAAAGAGAAGGCAACTCGGGTTGCTCCTTCCATCCTCATTCCCTTTCATGAATTATACTCCAGTATAAGGATAGCAGTTCTTGCCAGTTGGCAGGGCAAGTGGGAAGATGTGGTTGCCACCATTAAGATGGGTGAGATAACTTCTGTAACTTTCCGCCCATGTGCAAGGCCGCCGCTTGGAGACTGCACTGGCCCGTCTCCGGACGGGTCACACACGTCTCATTCATAGTTACCTCGTGCCCCGGGCAACCCAACCATTCTGTGATGACTGCTTAGTTCCCCTTACAGTGCGACACTTTCTAGTGGAGTGTCCCAGTCTGGTGTAGCTGATTGAGCAGTATCTTTTCCACTATCGCGATGAGGATGGAACCTTCCAGATGTCGCTGATACTTAGAGACATGGCTCTCTCCCCGGAACATGTGATTCTTATGTTTGTGGAGAAGGCTGGTCTTTTAAGGAAATTATAGATTACCTTTTAACTGATTTTTTCTATTTATTTTATAATTAATATGAAATTAGGCAGAACCTTATTTTTTGCTCTGGGAGAACATGGAGGCAAATGAGAAAGACGCCTAAAGAACAACGCTGGGTCTTGGGTCATACGTCAGTGGGGTCAGTGTCTTAGGGATGTAATGAATAACGCCAGATATTTGGGTCAGTGGGACATCTTGGGCACGTAACGAACAACGTCAGATATCTGTGTCAGTGGGATCAGTGTCTTGGGTACGGAACGAACAGCGCCAGACACAGTGAGATCAGTTCCCCCTCACTCTAAATTCAATTGAATTAGATTAAATTAAGTAACTAAAACATCACTATACGAACCCTCTTTTTTTTTTTTATGGCGCTTTCCATTTCCTTTTTTTTTTTTTTTTTTTATGGAGGTCTTTTAACTTTTTTACTATACTTATAATTTTGTTTTTAATACCGATATTTTAAGAACTACAATTTTTTTCGCTTTTCAAGGTTTTCAGTGGTGCGATATGACCGCGATGTTGCGGCGCGATAATTTAAATTAATCAATCAGTCCTTCGTTACAGTGACTCCACTGCAGTCATAAAGTTCGGGTTTGACAATAAGGACGGATCTGGTGGCATTGGGTGTGTATCCTATAGTGGGACCATTGTCACTCAATAGGTCCCATCATTCCTTTAGGTCTGTGATTTTACCGGCCCCTGATAGGTCATTCGCATACACCACTTGTTGCAAATGTGTTTTATCATATGAAATAACATCCTAGAGGACTGATAACCCAAGAGCGTACATAGCCATGGGTGATCTTGTGTTGTTCCCTCCGCTGATTTTAGCACTGTAACACTACCATTACTACTAATACTACTAATACTTATATACATGTTCCATGGTTCACTGCACGTAATTTGCACATACTTCGCTAGTGAGGGACATTTTATTCGAATATTATAAAGCATTGTTTTCCTGTTTATCGTATTAAACGCACTTTTGACGTACACTGCTAGCACCGCTTCACATTTATCCTTCGCCATAGATCTCTCTCATAGCGTCTATGGCCGCTTCACGTACCTGCCTGCTGTCCCGCACAAACATGGATTCGTTGCCGCTTTCCTCACGTCTTTCTTGACCACGGACACGATGCACTTCCCAATAACTTGTCGTATGACTACTAAAAACTACTACTACTACTACTACTACTATTAATACAAGAACTACTACTACTACAGGAACTACTACCATTACTATCAATTATATTTGTTACCGCCGAGCGGGTGAAAGAAGTTGTTGTTGGATAGGCGTATGCTAAATAACGTTCTGTGTTATGAGAGTTAAAGTGAATATGTTAAGTTCTGGTGCTATAAAAGTTTACTAAATGAGGGGAGTATAATCGCCAGCTGTGTCGCCTCTCAAGATCCTGTGAGGCTGGTGGTGAGAAACTAATATGAAGCATGGGTAACACTAAGGAAACTGAGTTAATTAGATTAGAGATTAAGGAAACTGAATTCATTATAGTAGCTAATTGCAGTAGTGAAGTTGTGTGAGAGGAACTAGCTGTGGAGAGCTTAACTGTAGAGAGGTAGTGACGGTCGTGTTTACGTGATAAAGTTGATGACTTGGCGCGAAGGGTAGATAAGACACAGAAGGATCTCTGTAGATGAATGGGTTACCAGGGAACTATCGCAGGCGTGAGGCGCCGAGGGCCAGCAGGGACGAAGCCTGGAGGGACAGATCCCTTTGTACCCGACTGCCGAGTTAGGGTGTAACTAATCCAGGAAAGATCGGACCACTACAATACAGACGCAGGTGTTGCTTGGTGACAGGACTCCTTAAGACCCCAAGCACGTGAGTTCCACATCTGTATTACGAGGGGTCGATTGCCCTAAATAGCATAATCCATGATTAGTGATGCATTGATACAGTATGTAATGGTTAGTAGTGCTACGCATGTCTTATGTTTATTATGTATGTCTTCAGGTTTGACCGAATGTAATAAACGATTCGCGTCACCGTGTGGGTCTAAAATTCTTTAGCTGCCTTCGGGCAGTTACAATTTTGCTACTATTAAAAGAACTACTACTGCTATTACTACAGTATTATTACTAAAAGAGCTACAACTTGTATAAGAACTATTGCTGCTACTACTACTATTACTACTATTACTACTACTACTACTACTACTACTACTACTACTACTACTACTACTACTACTACTACTACTACTACTACTACTACTATTACTACTACTACTACTGCTACTACTACTACTACTACTACTATTACACTGTTACTCTACTACTACTACTACTACTACTAATACTAATACTAATACTACTACTTCTACTTCTACTACTACTACTACTACTACTACTAATACTACTACTACTACTACTACACTACTAATGTTCTACTAGTAGACAACAAGAATTACGGCTACAAAAAGTACTGATACTAATAATAATACTGCAACCATCAAAACTACTATAATAGAACAACTGATGGTGATCTTAGTAGTGATGATGATGCCCTAAACCGCGTGATACAAACTACATTCATCTCCTGTGGAACTGGCAGCGCTGTGGTGTCTGTCCCTGTTGTCCCCATAGGTTGTCTGCCGACATTTCCTGGTGTTGTGTTGTGGTTAATAGTGATGTTGAAAAAAAAAAAAAAACAATCCTCGATTTCTCTCGTAAGTATATCTAGCTAGGTTACAGATGTATCTCGCTGCACAGAGCAGAACAGACAACCGACGATGAACTTTTGATTGATCATAGACCGTGCCTTATGTACTGACTGCCTCTTACTACTCATTGAATTAAAAGGAGGACCAGCTGGTGGAGTGACGTGAGTTGGCTCTTCACAGAGGAAGAAAAGAGACTACATTGTCGGAAAGGAGCGGAGAGGCGGTGGGTATCATAAGAAATAAGAAAACAGAGCAGGTGTGGGAATTTTAGTTATTTATTGGAGTAAGTTGCTGTACATTACCAAGCTATGAAAATTTTAATTATTATTTACTGTCATTTATTCATAATTCACTGGGTAACATAATTTCCTTTTTTGTTATGCGCTTGGCCCTAAACCATAATTTTCCAGTTATTTCCATCTAAACAAAATAGAAAAAAGTTTTCATCCTAAAACTGCTTTTGTGGTTAGAACAAAGAATTTACATGTTTACCTTATTTCATTATAGTATGGATACTATTGGTTTTCATGTCAGGAAAAGACCTTTGCAAAATCTCAGTTGCTTATCTAATTGCTTCTGAAATGTTGCAAGTAAACTAAAACAATGAAAGAAAGAATATAAAATGTTCTAAAGATTTTTTATTATAACAAGATCATTCTTGAATTGACCAGATCTAGCAAGAAATTTCAGATATCTTCTCAAATCTTCCACAATGTTCTACCAGACACTTTTAGAAGTTTCTAGAAAATTTTAGAACATTCCATTTTCAATGTAAACATATCCAGAATATTCTCGAAATTTCTACAATACAGTAGAAATATGAATCTACAAGAATTTTCTAGAATGATTCAGAATATTCTAAAGTAGATTAAAAAAAATATTCTAGAAAGATTGACAACATTCTGGAACACATTCCAGTAGTAACAGTAGTAGTGGTAGTGGTAGTTTTAATTGTGGCACACTGTTTCAGTAATGGTCGTACATGTTTTGCAAAAATAGGAGTAATGGTAATGCACAATGGTACATTACTACTATTACTACTATTACAACAACAACTACTACTACTACTACTACTACTACTACTACTAGGACTACTTTACTACTACTACTACTATACTACTACTACTACTACTACTACTACTACTACTACTACTACTACTACTACTACTACTACTACTGCTACTACTACTACTACTACTACTACTTTTTTTTTTCTACCACTACTACTACATTAAAATAATACCTCCACCCCATGTTTATTGATGTGTCAATTAGGGGCTCCATTACTTGGAGGTCATTAGCCCCAGCTCTCGCTAATGACTGTAGCATCCAACCATATCTAATACTCTGTAATATAAACATTAGTTGTTAACTATAAATTCACTCTACCTCTACTCTATCTACTCTTATGTCACTCTCCACCACTGTAGCCTCGCAGTCGAGGCCTCCTAAGTCTGCAGGTATGGGAGTGGAATGCCTTGTCCCCCTGAGACACAGGAGGGCAGATCTGAGGAGGGAGAATGAGAGACGGCACCTCATCCATGCGACGACATGGCTCCTTGGCTGGTGCTTCTTTTCTGCCATTAGGTCGGCTAGTCTTGAGTAGAAGCACTGAGCCTTGGAGCCCATCCCGCCAGATGTGGTGAAGACCAGAGGTGTGAAGCTGCCCTGGTCAACGTGTTGGATTCTCTCCCCATACGCTCGGATCTTCTCCTGCTCATTCTTGCGGTGGGCGGCCTCCAGGGAGAGTTCGTGGTGACAGGCGACCATCGGGTCAAAGATCCGTATGTCCACGAATGCTTTCTGTCCCCTTGTCCAGAACCCTCGTGCACTGACGTCGACTCGAGCCTCGTTGGTGGTGTTGGCTGTTCTGTAGCGCAGGTGCTCCCCGTCTAGCGGCAGGAGGCTACTACTACTACTACTACTACTACTACTACTACTACTACTACTACTACTACTACTACCACCACCACCACCACCACCACCACCACCACCACCACCACCACCACCACCACCACCACCACCACTACCATCACCCCCAAAAATATTCTAGAATATTGTTTGACAATATAAAAGAAGGGGCTTGCAGACCACCAATCAGTTCTGCTTTGGCTGCCTGAGAAGACACATCACAAGAGGTGAAATGGCAGCAAGAGGCTGCAGTCATTCTTTAGATGTATTCTACTACATATGTGGTCAATTCATCAAGACAAGAGCAAAGAAGCTCTCTGTGACAGCATTTGAAAAAAAAAATGGTGAAAGTTTGCTTTTTTGGGGCAAAAATCATTCTAAAAGCCACAAAAGCAAAGTCTGACAAGGATAATTGACCTTTTCCATTGTTTTGCAATTAAAAGAGTTGAAAAATAATACTTGCTTGTCAAAGAAAACAATCGTGTTACATAGTGCAATCATTTACAAAACTGTTCATATATTTTACTGGTGTTAGTTATTAGTTTATGGTTTTATTTTGTTAGTGATTTTCATTGTGTTAGTGTCTGTAATTTTCAGTGCTGTGAGAGAAGAGATAAGTACGTGGGAGAGGAAAAATGAAAAGTAAAGAAGAGACCAGGCGATGAGAAGGTGTAAGCGGAGGGCCTTGTACACTAATGCCATGAGTCCAGTTGAAGCCAGAAAGAGGAGTTAAGTTCACAGGTGTTCTCCTGAGGGGACAGGGGTCAGATGAACATACCTGTAAGGTGGACACAGTAGTAGTGATAGTAACAGTAACATCAGTAGTAGTAGTAGTAGTGATGGTGGTGGTGGTGGTGGTGGTAGTAGTGGTTGTAGTAGTTTTAATTGTGGCACACTGTTTTAATGATAGTAGTACATGTTAGACAAAACTAGGAGTAATGGTAATGAACAATGGTACATTACTACTACTACTACTACTACTACTACTACTACTGTTGCTGCTACTAATATTACTATACTATTAATACTACTGTTACTACTACTGCTACTACTACAACTACTACTACCACCACCACCACTACCATCACTACTACTACTAATACCACTACTACTACTACTACTACTACTACTACTACTACTAGCAGTACTACTGCTACTACTACTACTGCTACTACTACTACTATAGTTACCTTTTCAATTATAAATAGTGACAAAAAAAAAATTGTTCTAACCTCCTCTAGTATGTCCCATTATCAGAGTTCATCATATGACTCTTTGTTGTGCCACAAACGCTGGTGAACACCTCCAGTAGGAATGTAACCACTGCAATTAAGACACCTGTTACCCAGGCTGCCAACAAACCCCCGACCTTAGGAAGTCCGAGGGGTTTTAGTTCGTCGTTTCCAAGACGCGGTGTCACACACGCTGCATCAGGGATGTGTCCTTTCTTGGTGGCACGTATCCAGTTAATCCTGAAAACACATATTAGGTAGCTGATCATATAGAGGAGGGATGCAATAGTTTATGAATTTCGAGGATAGGGAATAAGAGCGAGAGCGAATGGTGATACAAATCCGTTTACAAGGAAAGCAAAGACTAGCATGGATGGACAATGTAGAAGAGCGTCTATTGAGATCATTGGCCGTGTTCTCAGGTGTGTTAATGCAAAACTCTCGTTGATTTGTCACTAGAATTATAAGAACACCTTAAAAACCCTATCGCTCTCAACCGGAGCCTTTTGAATATTATGGAGATACACCTCATGTGTTTCAAAATATGGTCCACAGAACAGCTGTGAATGTATGAGTGCTGACGTGCCTTTCGCTCTCACGTAGTCAATCGAGCTGACCATTTTTAAACGAAACTTGGTGTCCAGACTACATTTGTTTTTCTTTTTTAGTAAAATTCAATGAAAATGTATATACATTATCAGCACGAGGCAAACAACTTACATATGAAAATGATCATGCTAGTTCAGTTAGAGAAAAATCAATTTTTTAAAACGTACCAACGTTCTTTAAGAAGGTAAAATAATTCCAGACCGAGGTTCTCCTCTACCGTCAACTGACTGATATAGAACTATATTTAGAAACTCATCTGTGTCTCACCCATTCTACATTCAAAAGGCTCTAGTTGAAGTTACGCGGTATTCAAGTGTGTGTGTGTGTGTGTGTGTGTGTGTGTGTGTGTGTGTTTTTATGGTTCTAGTGACAGATTAACAAACTTTCTATAATTATCAGGAGAAACAGTCTTGAGCAGCCGGCTATTCATCCCTGTGGCCTTTGGAAATAGTCGTTGTTATTGCCGAAGTTACATTTACACGCGTATCCACATATACATACACACATGAACCGTTTAGGGAGATGATACGTCATAGGTAGTATTAATTATGATATTAAGAGAGAGAGAGAGAGAGAGAGAGAGAGAGAGAGAGAGAGAGAGAAGACATTAAGGAAGGTAGTAAGAGTAGTAGAGAGAGGGAAAGGCTTAATGCTGACACAGGTCACCTCATATCGCACCTTGTAAACACAGGGCATCCTTTCTGCTGACCTATCACACCACCCATAGCGACTTGAAGCCCCGAAAGGGCAGAACCATGTATGTTCCCTTATAGGCAGAACCTTCGTCTCTCCTCTCTACCTCTCCACGACTCAGAATACCTATACCCCAACATGCTGTTTATTGATTATGATATGCCTATTATGATATACTTTACTAACTGCCGCTTCCCATTAACGGGAATGTAGGATGGGAGGAAGGGTCCGATTCGTTCAAGACCCCAACGTTTTCTCTCATATATCTCCGTCTAGGGACGAAGAGAGGTGTTATCCCTAAGACTGGAAATGGGTGTGAAATTCTCTTGAGAGGTGGAGAAAGGACTGGCTAGGAATGATACACGTGAGATTAATATATGAAATAGTGAAATATACATATATATAATAAAAGTAATTGTTGAGACTGATACACGTCCACCCATATCGCCTACTCCTCAAGAATACTGGGATGTCCCCAGAGTCGTCCAGTCTCACACCCTGAGTGTATAACAGGAAGCAGCTTGTATCCCTGCTGCGTAGTGCATAGCAGCTCCGGGTACGTCAGCGGTTGACTAGTTAATTAGTTGATTAAATTTAAGAAAAAAAAATGCACTGCAACATCGCGGTCATATGGTATCTTTACAAAATGTTCAAAACAATTAAATTAGTAAGATAGAATAGTGATAATAATAACAAAATTGTTGTATATATATATATATATATATATATATATATATATATATATATATATATATATATATATATATATATATATATATATATATATATATATATATATATATATATATATATATATATATATATAATACCGAGGAAATACTTACTGTTGATCGAACAAGTATTTTATTGGTGAATTTTTGGGGAACGCCAGGCCTCCAATTTCCAGGAAGAGTTTTTCTGAGCTCATCTGCAATGTGCACACCCGCTCTGCTCCGCCTGCCAAACAGTTAAATAAAACCATAATAAGAATTTATGAAAAGGAATTTTGTGGATGGTTTAAATATTCTGCTAATACAGTAATGATATCCTCGTGACGCCTCTTTAGAGGGAGATCTCCTAAAGTGAGTCAAAAAATGGCATGTTTCAAAATGTGCAGTAATGTGTCCGTTATCTTACTTGAATCATCGCCAGGGTATTTGTTTCCTCGCGAACAGGTGACTGGTTTTAAATTCACTTAAATGTTTTGTGGCTTAAGGCAAAAGTGGGTGTGACATCAGAAAAGACCCTATTAACGGCTTGTTTTCGCCTAAATATTGTATTAAGGACTACGATGTTATTCCTCCTTGAATTATGATATTATAGGGCACGTATGGTAGAATCTGGTAAGAAGTAGTTTGTCCGGCCAGGATGTTATGTGACTCACACATAATTCACTTCTCTTCCTGCTGCCCGGCTGTAGGCACCTCACAAAGCTGCACCACCAGGTTGTTTCTGTGCTCCATCGAGATAGACAAACGATAGCAAAAACAACAGTTGTGACTTCTCAATAAACACAAGCTAATTTTTTATACTTTGTTGAAGACATAAGGTAGTTGTGTGTGTGTGTGTGTGTGTGTGTGTGTGTGTGTGTGTGTGTGTGTGTGTGTGTGTGTGTGTGTGTGTGTGAGCGGGACGTCACTGTAACGGTGTTGTTTTTGTTGTTGTTTGATTAAATATTACTAATATTTCATTATTGTTATTGTTTTCTTAGTAGTACTAGTAATAGGTATTATTATTATTATTATTATTATTATTATTATTATTATTATTATTATTATTATTATTATTATTATTATTACTATTATTAATATTATTATCATTATTATTATAATTTTCTATAACTAAATTCATAGTAGCCATTCAGTTATGTTCATTTATTTATTTATTTAATGATTGATTGATTATTTTACTATTTCTTGTTACAAATTAAAATTACACAAAACTACGATTATTTTATT
This sequence comes from Scylla paramamosain, assembly GCF_035594125.1. Taxonomy (NCBI): domain Eukaryota; kingdom Metazoa; phylum Arthropoda; class Malacostraca; order Decapoda; family Portunidae; genus Scylla; species Scylla paramamosain. The sequence goes on along the minus strand of NC_087170.1, from coordinate 3,354,780 downwards.
ATTATTATTATTATTATTATTTATTATTATTGCACTCACACACCCACCCACATCCAGTAGTCCACCCTTTCAACCACCCACTCAACCACATCCACCCATCCACCTCCGCACACTACCAACACGCCCACCCGCTCGTCCATCCACCCGTCTTTTTCCCACTAACCTACCCATCCATATGAATCCATTTATCATCTTATCCACACCATCCAAACCATCCACCTACCAACCCCTCTTGTGGGAACCGCCTTGTCGTGTTGGTGGGGCTTGCATGCCCCAATGAGCTGGCTAGAGGGAGCTTAAACCCCTGTTCCATCTTTCTTATGGGGAGAGGGCTACCCATTCTAGCAATCTCTTAACCGTCAGTACCATCCAAACCCTTTTGCTAGGTCGTGTTTTCTTTACCTCCTTTTCCTGTGTTCTTGCGTACAATATGTTTTCATCGAATTTTGTCTCCTGTCATAATACATCACATCCCGGTCAGGCGACCGTGGTTAGAGAATATCTGTGTAAAGGTTTTAGGACTATACTTTTGTGTCCTTAGTGACTAGAATTTAATTTGAGATTAAATTAGAGATAAATTAGAGAGAGATTGGTCTAGAAAGTTGCATGTGGTAACTACGATGTGTCACGCGACTTCTGTTTGAAGGGCTTCATGTGTCTCCGTTAGTTCGTTTTTCAATTGCCATGCTACGTGACACTGCTATGTAAGTCGCCTGAAGACTTCGAGAAATTACTGGTGACAGACAGGCGCATCACCACCCAGGAAGTAAAGTATAGATATCCACCATCATGGGCAAGAATCAGGATGCTTCCCAATGATAAAATGAAAGGTTTGACGGCATCCAGAGTTTTAGTAGTAAAAAGATAGAGACTCGGAAAGAAAAATCACGGCATCCAATTTAACACCGAGGAAAGATAACAATGATGGTAATTGTATTAAACGGATAATAATGATACTAATAAAAATAATAAAATGACGATTCATAATAATAATAATAATAATAATAATAATAATAATAATAATTATTATTATTATTATTATTATTGTTATTATTATTATTATTATTATTATTATTATTATTATTATTATTATTATTATTATTATTATCATTATCATTATTATTATTATAATAATAATAATAATAATAATAATAATAATAATTATTATTATTATTATTATTATTATTATTATTATTATCATTATTATTATCGTTATTATTATTACTCATTAATTATATCATTTCATCATCTTCAATTACATCAGCAAAATAAAAAAAGTGTAATAATAATAGCAATACTACTACTACTACTACTACTACTACTACTACTACTACTACTACTACTACTACTACTACTAGTAATAACAATAATAATAATAATAAAAATAATATTGATAATAATGCATAATAATAGTAATATCACTATTGGAGGGGGAGGTGGGAGGAAAACACAGGTGTATGGAGTTGAGTTTACTCCCGACCTACAGCTTCTTCATGGGAACTGTTCCCCTGAAGAAGCTATAGGCGAAACTGGTCGTGAATAATCTCAACTCCATACACCTGTGATTTCCTCCAACCTCCCCCCTCCAACTTGTTTAAATGTCTGAACAATATCACTATTGTTACGATTACTATTAAGTAGAGAGAGAGAGAGAGAGAGAGAGAGAGAGAGAGAGAGAGAGAGAGAGAGAGAGAGAGAGAGAGAGAGAGATTCAATGTCAAAAGAAAGCATTAGTACATCCAGTAGCCCCACACGCCACTTACGAGTCTCGGCGTACTTGTCCATCACCAGCGGCACGGCCATCACAGTGACTGTGGAGGGTTGACGCTGTTGTAGTTTCAGCATATACCTAAACCGCGCGCGTGCACACACACACACACACACACACATACACACACACACACACACACGCACGCACACACACACACACACACACACACACACACACACACACACACACACACACACACACACACACACACACACACACACACACACACACACACCTTGTCTGCATGGAAGATTTAAACAACACCCATCATTCCTCTCCTATTACTACTGTCTCGTGGTTATGAATTAACTTTAAGGGATTAGTTGTTTTCCAAATATAATCTGTCTTTAATGCCTGAGATATAGACCTAGTATTTGACATAACATACCGCCAGAAGTCTTTGAGCTCTACTGAGTCTTTCCTCTTTTCATAAGAGATGTTTGTGTGAAATACTGACAGCAAATGTTAGTCAAGTCAGAAGTTCCGCTAAAAGGCATATTTGTACTAATTGGCTACAACTTTGAGGGATAGATTTTTTTTCTTTTTTTATGTAGGAGGGACAATGACCAAGGGCAACAAAAATCCAATAAAGAAAAAAATGCCCACTGAAACGCCAGTCCAATAAAAGGGTCCAAAGCGGTAGTCAAAAATTGAAGAATGAGTGTCTTGAAACCTCCCTCTTGAATGAATTCAAGTCATAAGAAGGTGGAAATAAAGAAGCAGGCAGGGAGTTCCAGAGTTTATCAGAGAAAGGGATGAATGATTGAGAATACTGGTTAACTTTTGCGTTAGAGAGGTGGACAGAATAGGGATGAGGGAAAGAAGAAAGTCTGGTGCAGCGAGGCCGCGGGAGGAGGGGAGGCATGCAGTTAGCAAGATCAGAAGAGCAGTTAGCATGCAAATAGCGGTAGAAGACAGCTAGAGATGCAACGTTGCGGCGATGAGAGAGAGGTTGAAGACAGTCAGTTAGAGGAGAGGAGATGATGAGACGAAGAGAGAAGTATGAGTGGAATCCTCCCCCAGACATGTGAAGCATACTCCATACCTGTACGGATAAGGCCCTTGTACAGAGTTAGCAGCTAGGGGGAGTGGGGTGAGAAAAATTGGTGGAGACGTCCCAAAACACCTAACTTCATAGAAGCTGTTTCAGCTAGAGATGAGATGCGAAGTTTCCAGTTCAGATTATAAGTAAAGGACAGACCGAGGATGTTCAGTGTAGAAGAGGGGGAAAGTTGACTGTCACTGAAGAAGAAAGGATAGTTGTCTGGAAGGTTGTTTCGAGTTGATAGATGGAAGACTTGAGTTTTTGAGGCATTAAACAATACCAAATTTGCCCTGCCCTAATGAGAAATTTTAGAAAGATCAGAAGTCAAGTGTTCTGTGGCTTCCCTACGTATAATGTTTACTTCCTGAAGGGTTGGACGTCTATGAAAAAACGTGGAAAAGTGCAGGGTGGTATCATCAGCGTAGGAATGGATAGGACAAGAAGTTTTGTTTAGAAGATCATTAATGAATAATAAGAAGAGAATGGGCGACAGAACAAAACCCTGAGGAACACCATTGTTAATAGATTTAGGAGAAGGACAGTGACCGTCTACCACAGCAGCAATAGAACGGTCAGAAAGGAAACTTGAGATGAAGTTACAGAGAAGTCGTAGTAGACGGACAGAAGCCATAGTAGGGTAGTTTGGAAATCAAAGCTTTGCGCCAGACTCTATCAAAATGTCCAAGGCAACAGCAAAAGTTTCACCAAAATATCTAAAAGAGGATGACCAAGACTCAGTAAGGAAAGCCAGAACACCAGAAGAGCGGCCTTGACGGAACCCATACTGGCGATCAGATAGAAGGTTGTGAAGTGATAGATGTTTAAGAATCTTCCTGTTGAGGATAGATTAAAAAAACTTTAGATAGGCAGGAAATTAAAGCAATAGGACGGTAGTTTGAGGGATTAGAACGGTCACCCTTTTTTAGGAACAGGCTGAATGTAGGCAAACTTCCAGCAAGAAGGAAAGGTAGATGTTGACAGAGAGAGCTGAAAGAGTTTGACTAGGCAAGGTGCAAGCATGGAGGCACAGTTTCGGAGAACAATAGGAGGGACCCCATCAGGTCCATAAGCCTTCCGAGGGTTTTGGCCAGCTAGGGCATGGAAAACATCATTGCAAAGAATTTTAATAGGTAGCATGAAGTAGTCAGAGGGTGAAGGAGAGGAAGGAACAAGCCCAGAATCGTCCAATGTAGAGTTTTTAGCAAAGGTTTGAGAGAAGAGTTCAGCTTTAGAAGTAGATGTGATAGCAGTGGTGTCATCTGGTTGAAATAAAGGAGGGAAAGAGAAAGAAGCAAAGTTAATGGATATATTTTTGGCTTGATGCCAGAAGTCACGAGGTGAGTTATATCTTGGCTAGTTGGAGAACAGACTTGTCATGCTTCCGGGTAGACACATAAATTGCATGAAATTCGGGTGATGGAAGGCTTAAATACCTTTTGTGGGCCACATCTCTATCATGTATAGCACGAGAACAAGCTCTGTTAAACCAATGTTAGGAAGCTTTAGGTCGAGAAAAAGAGTGAAGAATGTACGCCTCCGTGCCAGACACTATCACATCTGTTATACGCTCAGCACACAAAGACGGGTCTCTGACACGGAAGCAGTAGTCATTCCAAAGAAACTCAGCAAAATATCTCCTCAGGTCCCCCCAACTAGCAGAGACAAAACGCCAGAGGCACCTTCGCTTAGGGGGATCCTGAGAAGGGGTTGGAGTGATAGGACAAGATACACATATGAGATTGTGATCGGACGAGCCCAATGGAGAAGAAAGGCATAAGCAGAAAGATTAGAGGTCAGGAAAAGGTCAAGAATGTTGGGCGTAGGTTGTTGCACCAATTGCTCTAGGTCATGGAGGATAGCAAAGTTGATACTTAGTTCCCCAGGATGGTCAGTGAAGGGAGAGGAAAACCAAAGCTGGTGGTGAACACTGAAGTCTCCAAGAATGGAGATGTCTGCAAAAGGGAAGAGGGTCAGAATGTGCTCCACTTTGGAAGTTAAGTAATAAAGGAATTTCTTTTAGTCAGAGGAGTTATGTGAGAGGTATACAGCACAGATAAATTTAGTTTGAGAGTGACTCTGTAGTCGTAGCCAGATTGTGGAAAACTCGGAAGATTCAAGAGCGTGGGCACGAGAGCAGGTTAATTCGTTGCGCACATAAACGCAACATCCAGCTTTGGATCGAAAATGAGGATAGAGAAAGTAGGAGGGAACAGAAAAGGGGCTACTGTCAGTTGCCTCAGACACCTGAGTTTCAGTGAGGAAAAGAAGATGAGGTTTAGAAGAGGAGAGGTGGTGTTCTACAGATTGAAAATTAGATATTAGATCGCGAATGTTGCAGAAGTTAATGAAGAAAAAGTTGAGGGGGGGTGTCAAGACACTTAGGTTCGTCGACAGAAAGGCAGTCCGACCTGCGGATATTTATGGTCCCCTCCCCAGATGGGGTCTCCGAGGCTGGTGTAGGAGTCGCCATGATAATTTTGAAATTTTTGAGTGAAGGGTGTGTGTGTTATTAGGTGCTTGTAGTTTTGTGTGGAGGAAGAGAGTTGTCTTTACAGGGCAGGCTGTGACTGCCCCCTTGTGTTGTGAGACACAAAGGGAAACGTTCAGTGAGGTCACAGCTGGGTTTAATGATAAGTTCACAGCACCCCCTGAACAGTGCTTTAGACCGCACTGGGAGTAATTATTGTTTCGGCATTACCCTTCCTACCACCATTATGAAGTTGCCTAAAACAGCAGACTGGAGACGGGACGCCTATAGACGTTATCCCATTTACTAAAACAAGAAGAAAAGAATAAAAGAAAAAAGGAAAATGTGGATATATATACTATATTCTATTATATGTAAATACTAGTTAATGTTCCGGTTTTTAGTCTGTATACTTACCCAACAGGGCTAACGGCTGAGTTTGCAGTCGTGTAATGTATTCTTCTTTGGGAAGGATACCCTGATCTTGACGGAGTTCCGCTCTTTTGAAAGCCTCCAAGTGGTGCATTATGGGCGACGTCTGGACACATATGCGAGGGTAATCACACGGGAGAGAGAGAGAGAGAGAGAGAGAGAGAGAGAGAGAGAGAGAGAGAGAGAGAGAGAGAGAGAGAGAGAGAGAGAGAGAGAGAGAGAGAGAGAGAGAGAGAGAGAGAATAAATATTCATACACTGAGAAGAAAAATTTAACTGACCTTCATTTTATGATACTGAGAATACCCGCGGCTAACGGAAAGCGTATAGCCCATGTCCAGGAGTTCCTGTATGGTTGTCGGGGGACTGGCCACCATGGGAATAGAGAGGAAAGCGGTCAGGTTACCCCGGTACACCGCAACAAGGACCACCACCACCACCCAGGAAGAGATCAACACCAGCCTTCCAGCGGAGTGGCGGGGGAGGTGCGACGAGGCTGTAATAAGAGAGGATGATATATTAATTTGAAAATATAAGTGTCATTCGTTGTACACAATATGCAGGCATCCTATAAACAAACCGTAAATATAAATAAATAATAAATAACAATAAACAATAAATAATAACTAAATAAATATATAAGTAATGTGAAAATGGGTGATAGGAGATTTCACTTGTTAAATTGCATAGTTTTGATCTTGAAAATGTTTACGTATATGCTGGAATAAATAATACTAATCTCTACTGTTAATACTTTAGTAATCCTACCTTTGAATACAAAATCTAAGACAATAGAAATACAGAGGGAACAAATGTGAAAAAAAAAAAAAAATCCCTGAACATTTACTTATATACAGCGCGAATGAGCGGCTGAACAGGATCGTGTTTAATTAACAACTGAAGTGTGTGTGTGTGTGTGTGTGTGTGTGTGTGTGTGTGTGTGTGTGTGTGTGTGTGTGTGTGTGTGTGTGTGTATGTGTGTGTGTGTGTTTGTTAAACAGAATTCGTATTAAAAAAAAAATGTAAACTGAGTCACCTTATGAATAGGAAGAAATAGGAGGAAAGCCAAGGCTATGGTAATGTCAACAGGAAAAGTTCTTTTTGGCTGACTCAACTAACTCTCAGGCACAGTAACGTCTGCTGAGTTTTAAGAGACTTGAAAATATTTATAGCAATAGTGTAAATTGTGTCATGTACAGTCCGAGATGTAAGAAACCATTACAACATAAAACCTAACATATTTCCTGTTACTTACATACTAAAACTAACTAAAGACAAAATTATATTTTGTGAAAGATAGGCATAGGAATATGTCCGTTTTTTTTTTTTTTTTTTTTTTTTTGAGAAAGAATACATAAATGTGAATGTACGCTACTTACACATGTTTACTGCTGTCTTGAGAATTGTAGTGACAGAAATAAAAACAGCTGGAAATATTTGTCCTGTGTTACTGGTAGTGGTGGTGTTTTCTTCCCTCATCCACATGGCAGACAGTGATGCAGCCGACACGATCAGAAAGGTCATGATGCTTGCCCACGCCTGCGTCATGTTAAAATGAAAATAGTCTTGCATAATGCAAGGTTGATAAATTTAGATTTAGAAAATAGAAAGGAACTGTTCTGAAATCAAATAGTAGATTAATGTAATAACCAGGTTGTTAATGCTGAACCATTAGGAAGCTTTAGAGGTAAGTGTAAACAAATTCATGGATAATGGTAATAGGTGGGATTAGGTATGTATGTTTCGTGCAGGGATAGTCATTTGTAGGCCCAACAGCCTCTTGCAACTTCCCTAATTTTCTTACTTTCTTTGAATTGTAAACGCCAAACCATAAATACTAAGAATTACCCCGTTCTTTTCACAATTTATGGCACTAAAAGACAAAGAAAATGTTATTACCTGCCATGTAAATATTTGAAAGAGCAGAAAATTTCCCTCCAACAACTTTGAAACTCTGGTCAGGAAGCGAGTATTATGAAAACCAAACCACTCCCCAAAATCCACTGCCTTGGCTCGTTCCGCTAGTAGAGAAAGGGAGGCCGCTGTGAAGTCTGCCTCCTGCAATGTAAGAGATAACGATTCAATGAACCGCAGCCAGAAATATAAATGGGTGGAGGGAAGAGGCAAGATTGACCAACCATGAGAAATATAGCACACATACATACCCAAGCAAGCTTTCTCTCTCTCTCTCTCTCTCTCTCTCTCTCTCTCTCTCTCTCTCTCTCTCTCTCTCTCTCTCTCTCTCTCTCTCTCTCTCTTTCAAGATATGAAAAAAAAGGCTTCCAGCAGATAAAGAGAGTTAATGAACAGGTTGTTCATTAACTCTCTTTATCTGCTGGAAGCCTTTTTTTTTAAGATCTTTGAGCAGTTGTTCAGTTAATGAACAACTTGTTCATTAACTCTCTTTTTCTGCTGGAAGCTTTTTTTCTTCAGATCTTGAAAGAGAGAGAGAGAGAGAGAGAGAGAGAGAGAGAGAGAGAGAGAGAGAGAGAGAGAGAGAGAGAGAGAGAGAGAGAGAGAGAGAGAAAGAGAGAATCGTCACTTGTTCAGAACAAGTTACGATTATTTGGCAGTTACTAAACGTATTCTTAAGAAAAAAAATTTGGTTTTGGCATTTGGGATCACTTACCACGAGTCAAAGCCCTTCCCAGTGGTACCAAACTACCAACGCCAGATGTAGTGTTCTGCGTCATTGGGATTGGTACCCCTTCATTTGAAATTGATACATTGAAATACTAGCCTTCTTAATTTGTAGCACTTCACTTTTCGCTGATTAATCCAATATCTTGTCATTTCTAGTTATTTTATTTTTACCCTACCATATTTTGTTATTACTATTACTATTTCAACCTACCATTTTAATTGCTTTGAAGTCTTTAGTCTTTATTCCCTTTCATACTCTTGTTTTGTCAATTCTTGAGTGGCTCTATCTTTTTCCAACCATGTTGTGTTTTACTGGGTCCTGCCACATAAGAGTTACAGGAGATGAGAGGGCCGATAGGCTGGCTAAAGAAGCAGAAACTCGAATTTCTCCTTCAAGCCCAGTTCCATTTTATGACTTGTATTTCTCTATTAGGGTGACAGTTCTTGTCAATTAACAGAGCAAGTGGGAGGCTTCAATTGCCGCCACTAAGATGGTGGAGATAACATCTTTTTTTCTATCCGTCCTTGGATGCACATGGCAATTATGCCATCCAGAGCCTGCATTGGCCCATCTCCAGACAGGTCACATACATCTCACACACACGGTTACTTCATGTCCCAGGAAACACAATCATGCTTCGATAACTGCTTGGTCCCTCTTACAGTGTGACACTTTCTGGTAGTATATTCCTGATTTCGCTGATACTTAGAGAGAGGGCTCTTTTTCCGGGATTTGAGGACCTCATGTTTGTAGAGAAGGCTTTTTGTTAATTTATTTCTTTTTCAAAATTAGAGTTTTGCTATTAAAAATGATCTATTCTAAGTTATTTTACTAGTAATATATTATTAGGCAGAACTTTGACATCGCACCAGTAGAGTTTGGAGGCAAATCAGGTAGACACACAAAGAACAACGCTGGGTCTTGGGGTTTGGATCAGTCAGTCGGGTCAGTTTCTTGGGCAAATAATGAACAATGACTGATATCTGAATCAGTGAGGTAAATGCTTTCCATATGAAACTAACAACACCAGATGTGCTGTTCTGGGCCAGTGGGGTCATTCTCCCCTCACCTGATTTAATGTATTCAATTTCCAAGCCTTTTACCTTGTAGCAGTCTACGTTTTGCTTCTTAATCCCATTTCCTTTTATATATTTGTATTTTATAGTGTTTATATATATATATATATATATATATATATATATATATATATATATATATATATATAATATATATATATATATATATATATATATATATATATATATATATATATATATATATATATATATATATATATATATATATATATATATATATATATATATATATATATATATATATATATATATATATATATATATATATATATATATATACAGGAGGAGGCAGTAGACACCTGCCGAAACGATAATTACTCCCAGTGAGGTCTAAAGCACTGTTCAAAGGGTGCTGTGAACTTATCATTAAACCCAGCTGTGACCTCACTGAACGTTTCCCTTTTGTGTCTCACAACACAAGGGGGCAGTCACAGCCTGCCCTCTAAAGACAACTCTCTTCCTCCACACAAAACTACAAGCACCTAATAACACACACACCCTTCACCCAAAAATTTTAAAATCATCATAGCGACTCCTACACCAGCCTCGGAGTCCCCATCTGGGGAGGGGACCATAAATGTCCTCAGGTCGGACTGCCTTTCTGTCGACGACCCTAAGTGTCTTGACACCCCCCCTCAACTTTTTCTTCATTAACTTCTGCAACATTCGCGGTCTAAGATATAATTTTCAATCTGTAGAACACCACCTCTCCTCTTCTAAACCTCATCTTCTTTTCCTCACTGAAACTCAGGTGTCTGAGGCAACTGACAGTAGCCCCTTTTCTGTTCCCTCCTACTTTCTCTATCCTCATTTTCGATCCAAAGCTGGATGCTGCGTTTATGTGCGCAATGACTTAACCTGCTCTCGTGCCCACGCTCTTGAATCTTCCGAGTTTTCCACCATCTGGCTACGACTACAGAGTCACTCTCATACTAAATTTATCTGTGCTGTATACCTCTCTCCTAACTCCTCTGACTATAAGAAATTCTTTGACTACTTAACTTTCAAAGTGGAGCACATTCTGACCCTCTTCCCTTTTGCAAAGATCTCCATTCTTGGAGACTTCAGTGTTCACCACCAGCTTTGGCTTTCCTCTCCCTTCACTGACCATCCTGGTGAACTAGTCTACAACTTCGCTATTCTCCATGACCTAGAGCAATTGGTGCAACACCCTACTCGTATTCCTGACCGTCTTGGAGATACGCCCAACATTCTTGACATTTTCCTGACCTCTAATCCTTCTGCTTATGCTGTCACCCTTTCTTCTCCGTTGGGCTCCTCCGATCACAATCTCATATCTTTATCTTGTCCTATCACTCCAATCCCTCCTCAGGATCCCCCTAAGCGAAGGTGCCTCTGGCGTTTTGCCTCTGCTAGTTGGGGGGACATGAGGAGGTATTTTGCTGATTTTCCTTGGAATGACTACTGCTTCCGCGTCAGAGACCCGTCTTTGTGTGCTGAGCGCATAACAGAGGTGATAGTGTCTGGCATGGAGGCGTACATTCCTTACTCTTTTTCTCGTCCTAAACCTTCTAAACCTTGGTTTAGCACAGCTTGTTCTCGTGCTATACATGATAGAGAGGTGGCCCACAAAAGGTACTTAAGCCTTCCATCACCAGAATCTCATGCACTTTATATTTCTGCCCAGAACCATGCCAAGTCTGTTCTCCAACTAGCCAAAAACTCCTTCATTAACAGAAAATGTCAAAACCTTTCAAGATCTAACTCCCCTCGTGATTTCTGGCAACTAGCCAAAAATATCTCCAATAACTTTGCTTCTTCTTCTTTCCCTCCTCTTCTTCAACCAGATGGCACCACTGTTATCACATCTATTTCTAAAGCTGAACTCTTTGCTCAAACCTTTGCTAAAAACGCTACCTTGGACGATTCTGGGCTTGTTCCTCCCTCTCCTCCACCCTCTGACTTCTTCATGCCACCTATTAAAATTCTTCGCACTGATGTTTTCCACACCCTCGCTGGCCTAAACCCTCGGAAGGCTTATGGACCTGATGGGGTCCCTCCTATTGTTTTCCGAACCTGTGCCTCCGTGCTTGCACCTTGCCTAGTCAAACTCTTTCAGCTCTGTCTGTCAACATCTACCTTTCCTTTTTGCTGGAAGTTTGCCTACATTCAACCTGTTCCTAAAATGGGTGACCGCTCTAATCCCTCAAACTGCCGTCCTATTGCTTTAATTTCCTGCTTATCTAAAGTTTTTTAATCTATCCTCAACAGGAAGATTCTTAAACATCTATCACTTCACAACCTTCTATCTGATCGCCAGTATGGTTTCCGTCAAGGCTGCTCTACTGGTGATCCTCTGACTTTCCTTACTGAGTCTTGGTCATCCTCTTTTAGAGATTTTGGTGAAACTTTTGCTGTTGCCTTGGACATATCAAAAGCATTTGATAGAGTCTGGCACAAAGCTTTGATTTCCAAACTACCCTCCTACGGTTTCTATCCTTCTCTCTGTAGCTTCGTCTCAAGTTTCCTTTCTGACCGTTCTATTGCTGCTGTGGTAGACGGTCACTGTTCTTGTCCTAAATCTATTAACAGTGGTGATCCTCAGGGTTCTGTCCTGTCACCCACTCTCTTCTTATTATTCATTAATGATCCTCTAAAAAAAACTTCTTGTCCTATCCACTCCTATGCTGATGATACCACCCTGCACTTTTCCACGTCTTTTCATAGACGTCCATCCCTTCAGGAGGTAAACATATCATGCAGGGAAGCCACAGAACGCCTGACTTCTGATCTTTCTTAAATTTCTGATTGGGGCAGAGCAAACTTGGTATTGTTCAATGCCTCAAAAACTCAATTCCTCCATGTATCAACTCGACACAACCTTGCAGACAACTATCCCCTCTTCTTCAATGACACTCAACTGTCCCCCTCTTCTACACTGAACATCCTCGGTCTGTCCTTTACTTATAATCTGAACTGGAAACTTCACATCTCTTCTATAGCTAAAACAGCTTCTATGAAGTTAGGTGTTCTGAGACGTCTCCGCCTGTTTTTCTCACCCCCCCCCCCCAGTTGCTAACTCTGTGCAAGGGCCTTATCCGTCTATGTATGGAGTATGCTTCACATGTCTGGGGGGGGTTCCACTCATACTGCTCTTCTAGACAGGGTGGAATCAAAAGCTTTTCGTCTCATCAACTCCTCTCCTCTAACTGACTGTCTTCAGCCTCTCTCTCACCGCCGCAGTGTTGCATATCTAGCTGTCTTCTACCGCTATTTTCATGCTAACTGCTCTTCTGATCTTGCTAACTGCATGCCTCCCTCCTTCCACGGCCTCGCTGCACAAGACTTTTTCTTTCTCTCACCCCTATTCTGTCCACCACTCTAACACAAGAGTTAACCAGTATTCTCAATCATTCATCCCTTTCTCTGGTAAACTCTGGAACTCCCTGCCTGCTTATGTATTTCCACCTTCCTATGACTTGAATTCCTTCAAGAGGGAGGTTTCAAGACACTTATCCACCAATTTTTGACCTCTGCTTTGACCCTTTTATGGGACTGGCATTTAAGTGGGCTTTTTTTTTTATTAGATTTTTGTTGCCCTTGGCCAGTATCCTTCCTACATAAAAAAAAAATATATATATATATATATATATATATATATATATATATATATATATATATATATATATATATATATATATATATATATATATATATATATATATAGACTTTTTTTTCCTACTAAAAGTTTGCTTTAATATAAACATTTTTACCTAACGTCAAAGTTGCTTTTAACATCTGCCAACGGCATCATATGACCGGAATGTTGTGGCACATGGTTACAATTAATCAATCAAGAGAACCCGGAGGCAAGTGAGGAAAACATATAAGGAACAACTCTGAGTCCTGGGGCATGGGTCAGCGGGGTCAGCGTATTGAGCACATAACGAACAATGTCAGATATGATCAGTGAGACCAGTGTCTTCGGCACATAACGAGCAATGCCAGATATCAGGGGCGGTACTCCTAAAAAATCATAAGGCTATGAATTTGTCATAAGCATTTTTTTTCATAAATTATTCATAAATCGTATACATCTGTCATAAGCGCTATGAAATTTTCATATGTTCGCTGCGCCGCTATAACTGGTCCTGGGGTGTCATAAGGCTTATGAATAGCCCATAAATCAACATTGCCGAGCAAAAACAAGCCCGTGTACGCCAACCAAAAAAAAAAATCGTAAGAAGATAGACGTTCTCGTTGAGCTGACCGATCCTGAATTCACTAAAAGATATAGATTAGACCATTCTGGTATTGTTCTTGTCACAGACTTGGTGCGACCAGTGCTTTTGAGACAAACATTGACCAACAAAGCATTCTCTTCAGATATGCTCTCTATAAAGCCTCAATAAATGAGAAAACTCTTCTAGAGGTCAATTAGGACTTCTTGTCCCCTTGGGGAATTCAGCAGGGCCGGCGTGTTCATCTTGTTGTTGGTGGTGTTCCAGTGATACAAACGTGGCACTCAAATGGTGATTGATTGTTATTGCTTATATCTGAGGCTGTCCTCTGGCAACTGATCTTGTTTTAGATACTAATTTTCCTTATTTAAAAGAGATACAGCGTAATTGTTACATAATGACAATGAATAAATAAATGAATATATATATATATATATATATATATATATATATATATATATATATATATATATATATATATATATATATATATATATATATATATATATATATATATATATATATATATATATATATATATATATATATATATATATATATATATATATATATATATATATATATATATATATATATATATATATATATATATATATATATATATATATATATATATATATATATTCTTTGTAATCCCTTTCTTTATCAATTTATTTATAATTTATACACATGTCTGTTATTTGTAGCGGTCAGCGAAGTCAGCCATAATGTCATATGTATGACAGATGTTGTAAAAAAACTAACAGTTCTTATGAAAGAAAGTTATGAAATTTTCATAGCTATGAGTAGAATTACGGGAACTTCATATGACTCATTCTTTTTATAAATACTCGGACCATGGCCATGATCGGAAGTTAAATTTAAATTTAAATGGAGAAAGGACCACCAACATCGCGGTCATATATATATATATATATATATATATATATATATATATATATATATATATATATATATATATATATATATATATATATATATATATATATATATATATATATATACTATTTTTATTTATTTTTTTTATGTAGGAGGGACACCGGCAAAGGGTAACAAAAATCTAATTAAGAAAAAGAAAAGCTCACTGAGATGCCGGTCCCCTAACAGGGTCCAAGGCAGTAATAAAAAATTGAAAGATAAGTGTCTTGAAACCTCCATCTTGAAGGTGTTCAAGTAACAGGAAGTGGAAATACAAAAACAGGCATGGAGTTCCAGAGTTTACCAGAGAGAGGGAAGAATGATTGAAAATAATAGTTAACCCTTGCATTAGAGAGGTGGACAGAATAGGATTGAGAGAAAGAAGAAAGTCTTGTGCAGCGAGGCCGCTGGAGGAGGGGAGGGATGCAGTTAGCAAGATGAGAAGAGCAGTTAGAATGAAAATAACTGTAGAAGATAGCTGGAGATGCAACATTGCGGCGATGAAAAAGAGGCTGAAGACAGTCAGAGGAGAGGAGTTGATGACACGAGAAGCTTTTGATTCCACCCTGTCTAGAAGAGGGGTATGAGTGGAACTTCCCAGACATATGAAGCATATTCCATGCATGGACGAATAAGGCCCTTGTACAGAGTTAAGAGGGTGGCGGTGAGAAAACCTAACTTCATAGAAGCTGTTTTGGCTGGAGATAAGATGCGAAGTTTCCAGATAAAAATAATAGTAAAAGGACAGATCGAGGATGTTCAGTGTAAAAGAGGGGGCCAGTTGAGTGCCATTGAAGAAGAGGGGACAGTTGTCTGGAAGGTTGTGACGAGTTGATAAATGAAGGAATTGAGTTTTTGAGCCATTGGACAATACCAAATTTCCTCTCCCCCAATCAGAAAATTTAGGGAGATCAGAAGTCTGGCGTTCTGTGGCTCCCCTGCTTGAACTGCTTACTTCCTGAAGGGTTGGACGTCTGTGAAAAGACGCTATAAAATACTCATCCTTCCTGGCACAGACTTATCCATTCACTACTAATGTAATACGTTTTTACATTTGCCATAGTTTAGTTCCAGTAATAAAGTTTCTTCACCAGGACAAGGTAGTGTCTTTTGGAAGAGATGCCTAAAATACGAAGTATTACTTTTTTTTTTTCTGTAGACTGAATATGAGTTTGTCAAAAGAACAAATAGATTTGCTATTCTTGAATGAATGTGGCGAATGGGCACAACGGATGTTACTAAACAAAAATAATAAAAAAAAAAAAAAAACATTTTCCCTTTGTGTCCAGACTTTGGGTCACCCTGTGTTTTTTTATATGTTCATGATACCATGTTGATGATTTATTTTTGCCGTAGAAAGGGACATAAGTAGAAATAAGTAGGTGATTTGCATAAAGGGTATGTCACGTGTATGCCTGACGGCTTCTTGCAGCGCCCTTATTTATTTATTTATTTATTTAATTTTCTCGTGATGTAAAACAAGACTCACCCGCCGTTGCACCATGCCGAGCACACCGTTGTAGCTTCCGTTGTCTGTCTTCACACCGAAGCCTTGGACGGACATGAACTCGATGTCAAAATTGAGGTTTCTTCTTATTTTATCAATTAATGTTCCAAGGAGACCATCAAGTCGAATCAACTTTCTTCTCCCTATCATCGTGTAGTTTTCAGTTTTACTGTATTCAATGCCAGGATTCGTATTTTCATCATATCTATGGTTTTTATTATTTCCGTCCAGTTCTGGCTTTGTTTCATATACAGGAACCACTTCGTTAAAACCCTGTGATAAGAAAAAATAAATTAAAGACAGCTATTTAAAAATCACAAGTGCAACTGGAGCGTTCGCTATGGTCTGGAAAAACTGCCGGATTCACCATCCGACTTAATTTTACACATACTACGCGGTCAGCTAGAAAAAAAAAAAATAAATAAATAAATAGTTATGTAATTTTTGTATGTTATCAAACCAACTAATAAAATATTAGGAACATTTTTAGCCACCATCATCTAGCATAGAGTAAGAAATGAAGCAAGACCTGCTAAAATACTACGCACATTATCTCGGATCTTGGATGTACCGTCACCTTGGGATGAATGCTATTTTTTTTTCTATATATAAGTTTCCTTTATCCATTAAAGCTATACGATTAACATAAAACTATAAATCCTGGCACATATGAAAGAAAAAAAAAACATGTTTTGATACTAAGTCTTAGCAGGACACTGGTGAAGATTACCTGGTTACATCGTGTCTCCCAGTGTCTTCCCTGATTTGCCACTTGTCTGTTTACATCGTGTCTCCCAATTCTTGCCTGAGTTGCCCCTTTCTTCTTTGAAAATACAACCCATCCTTTCATAACTTGGTTCTTCGGTCGTGACGTGTTCGTACAATCAACCACATCATTGAAAACTCATATCTCCCGCCTCGGGTTTATAAGTGTTTTGGAAAAGTCGGTGTGTCTGATATCGGCCGGGCCTTTCGTCTCGGCAAGATTTCGGCCGTCACAATATTCTGGTAGCACAAATAATACTCGCTCGATTCTTTTGGGCATTTGCCAGATAAATCATTGGTCCCTGTAGAAACCAGTGGAAAAGCGTTTCAAACTAAATTTGAGTAGCTGGCTGGAACAAGGGACCAAGCGACAAAAGTAAACGAACGAGTAAATTGCATTTAAAGGTAACCACACTGCGTGCATCGGTCGTTCACAATCGCTTTACTTTACCTGTCTAGTGTGTTCTATACAGAGTATATGCAATTGTGTTTTATGTTTCGTTATAGAATACATTTTCTTGGCTTTTACGTGACATATTTCTGACTTCGTTACGTTGAATAATTAAAAAGTTATAAAATGAGGAATGATACGGTGTGTGAAGCAGGAAACGTTTTCAGATTTTGAAACTTTCACATGGCCCAGTAAACCTTTGAACAAAAAAAAATCTATTGACATGCAGCATCCCTTAATAAATCATTGAGAACAGACTCAAACTCCTAAATAAAACACTCCATGATAATAATTGTAGTGCTTCCTGCTAGCTCAGCTTCGCTGTCCCGGCCCCACTCTCTCTAGGAGGAGGGATGGACGACGCTGATACGACCACATCAATATCATCTCTAAGTTGTAAAGGAAATTATAGAACAGAATACATTAACTTTATTTCACGGTGGTTGGCGCTTGGGTCCTTGTCGCACGCAGCTACTCATATATAGTAGGATACTACAAATAAATGTGAAAACTCTGAGAACCTAGTTGCGACTATTTAGCTTATAATAATTGTTCTGTACAGTGTACATCATCAGCTCATGTGAATGCTGTTAGCATGGATACTTATGATCAATGTTTTGTAGGTAAAGTACATCAAGATGTATCACGAGAGGGATTTTTAGAATGTCCTTCTCTGGAGAAGAACAACGTAAGATACAGTGGTCTGGGTCAGTGGGGTCAATATCCCCCTCACTTTAAAACAAATTAATGAATACATGAAAATATCAACTTTCTCATTTTTAGCGCTTAAGGTTTTGATGGCTCATCCCATTTCCTGTTTTATATATTTACCTTTTTAGCGATTTTTTTACACTTTTACCATGCCTATAATTTTATTTTAATGTCAGTATTTTAACTCTTTGTTGCTTTTAAAGTTTTAAAGCGGCGCCATATGATAGCGATGTTGCGCCGCAAAAACCTAAACCAATCAACTGATCAACTCTCCAGAGAACTGTGGGAACGCTGACCGACCCCTACATTAAAACAGCCGACGGTCATCGGCAACTCGGCATATAGCGAACGCCCCAATTTAATTTCAGTATTTATCATAGTTAACATACATGTCAATGAGGGTTAGACATGCCACACATATAAACACACACACACACACACACACACACACACACACACACAAACAGGTGTTTCAAATAACCAACCTCTACGACAGCAGCACGAAGAACAGCGCCCTTCAGTGAGGTTAACGGAGTAAAGAGTGCCTCTTGTACTTGAAGTGTTCTGCTTCTGCCCCTCTCTCCTTTCCGCCAGCACCCTGTAAGCTCAAAATTATACCTGTAGAAAATGTTGATATGTCAATCCTGGGTATTAGTTGATCAATCTGTGTGTATGTGTGTGTGTGTGTGTGTGTGTGTGTGTGTGTGTGTGTGTGTGTGTGTGCGTGTGGAGGGGGGCTCGGATAGAGAGAGAGAGAGAGAGAGAGAGAGAGAGAGAGAGAGAGAGAGAGAGAGAGAGAGAGAGAGAGAGAGAGAGAGAGAGAGATGCTTCAGAATCATCGTGTTAAGAATAGACTCATAAGCATTATAAAGACAGGAAATCATATGTATGTTTTCGTAGGTCGGCATAGAAGCGAAACATAATGAGATGTTTAAGGTATTACTGTTAGGGAAATATCTTTTTATCTCTACAGAACAATGAGACCCAGTAGTTTAATGTAAGTTGTAATGTTTAAAATGTATTGTCATGCTGACTTGTGAGGAAAGGTTCTGTCTGGATATATGTGAGCTGGGAATAATTTTCAGTGTCCGATTTTTTTTTTTCAGTGTTGTAATTAACATGAAAGAATTATTAGTCTTTCCTTTTTGATTATTGACCTCGTGATAGATGTAGCATTTTGTCAGCTGCCTTTCGTAACATAATCATACCATATAGCCTATACACTTAGTGCTCTGAATTTGATTCGATAACAATAGAAGCTGCAGCAACTTTTTAACTCACCATCCACGATGTTGCAGCTTCGCCACACTGATCACGCCGTCGCACCGGTTTCTCTGCAACGTGAGTGAGGTTGTACTCTGATTTATTTTTTTAAGACTAGTATTGTTAGCAAATATAACTATGGATTGAAACTATTTAGACATATTTGTAATTTTAATTGCAGAAACAAATACTGTAGTTCATTGTTTCTTAAGCTGTGATGATATCAATTCAAGTTGGTATTAGGAAGTGTTGCATGTATGGCGGTACAATGTCCGTGTTGCTCAAAAGGGATACATTAGTATTGAATGATAACTTGGTTGTAGTGATTTTTTTTATTTGATAAACTTTAACCAATATCCAACTGTGTCAATTTATTTTAGTACAGTGACGAAGAGCACTAAATTTATTGCATAGCCTCTATTACTGGGATCGTCGATGTTTCATTTCTGGACAATGAATAAGATAAAATGGTCAAACACTGCTCCACATCATGTAGTAGTAGTAGTAGTAGTGTTACAACCGTAGCCTGTAACCAGGTGTTATCCAGAGTTAGTGGTGACGGACTGCCCACACCAAACTACAGGGAGTGTTTTAATTAGGAAAAGGTCAAGAGACGTTGTAGTAGATTATAGGTCATTTCTTATTCGACTCACCTTCCTGAAGTTAGTCAGCTCAAGCACCACCACTTTGACCGCTAGAGGTAGGATCGCAGACAGGACTTTTTTTTCAAGCTTGCCGTCAGGAGCGATGAGAAGAGAGTCCCACTGCCCGGGCAACGAACGAATACAGTACTAGTATTCTTCTTTCTTTCTTTTTTTTTTTTGTTATCGCTATTATTATTGTTCTTCCAATCATTAGTATTTTTACGACTATTACTATTATTATTGTTATTATTGTTGTTATTATTATTATTATTATTATTATCATTATTATTATTATTATTATTATTATTATTATTATTATTATTATTATCATTATTATTATTATTGTTGTTGTTGTGGTTGTTGTTGTTTTTGTTGTTCTTCTTCTTGTTGCAATTACTGTTATTATTATTATCACCATATCCATCATCATTACTAGTAGTAGTAATAGTAGTAATAGTAGTATCTCAACAACATCTGCTATTACTACTACTACTACTACTACTACTACTACTACTACTACTAATAATAATAATAATAATAATATTAATAATAATAATAATAATACTTCTCTTGTTATTGCTCTTGTTGATTTTATCATTACTATCACCTCATCAGAATGAAATCCTTCTGGCAAACATTCAGCCTGTTCGTAAAAAGTGACCACTCTAATATGATAAACTACCGAGCTGTTGCATTGATGGCCTTGATGTATCTACTTTCGATGGCATTACCTTGTGTCCTGATTTAGTGTACTACACCCACAGATATACTATAAATGCAAACTAATTGTTAAGGTATGTTTTAGAGCTTGCTAGCAGTAGTAACTACTATGCACTCTACTATAGCGTTACAGTGTTATGCGCAAAGCGTGCACCTAGCTCACATCCATTAGTGACTGCAGAGCATCTGCTGTGGGGATATTCTTAGTTTGACCAAAGCTAAATAATAAATAAATGAATAAACAAATAAATAAATAAATAAAATAAAATGAGTATAATAACACACACACACACACACACACACACACAACACACACACACACACACACACACACTCGGCCTGGCGGTGCAGTGCTTAGCGCGCCCGATCCACAATTGGAAGTGCCCGTACGATTCGATACCCTATTTGCCTCCTGCCGTAACGGAGTGAGCATCTCGCTGCCCTGATGATGATTTTGGTAGATGATATATTCGGGTTATAGTTTCTTGGGACAGTTTGGCTACTTAGATATATTATTTTCGTGTGCAATACCATTATTCTTACAATATGTTAAGTATTTATACTCATAGACGCTTTGTAGAGCGTCTCTCCTTGGTGGAATGAAGCCTGAAAAACTAATAAACAATAAGCAATTATAAGCATCACCTCATCTCTCACAACCAATGCCCCATCACATAGCTGCGCCCATTCTTCTCCTTCCCGTACACACTACATTCGCTCTTGACCATCTTGTACTTCAACAATAAATAATTCTACCTTCTCCTTCTTAATTTTAAGTAAGATTTCTGATCCTGCCATATATACGTATTTACTGCACCAGCCAGTCAAATGGGTGATGTTTACAAGCGAATTCGTCCTTTATCGCGTGTTATCCACTAGAAATAAGAATAAAAGTAAGAATAATAGCATTCCTTATGAAAATAATATATCTGAGTAGTCAAACCATCCCGAGAAACCATGAGCCGAATATATCGTCTACCGAATTCATCATCAGAAGTTCATCAGCAAGGACTTGCTCATTCCGTGATGGTAGAGCACAAATGAGCCAATGAATCGTACGTCTGGCAATCTGTTCACGCATGCGTGGGGCCCCAAGTGCTGGATGGACCTTGAATGAATCAAAACAAAGCCTAATCTACTAAACTGGCAAGCGCTCTCTGGAAGCCACAGTATCAAAGTATAAGATGTTTCCTTACGATTAAAGTTTACTTAAGATGTAGTATGTATGTTAGTATGTTAATGTGAATTTTCAGCTGTAAGGTTGCAAGATTAATAAACCGATTACTATTATTATTATTATTGTTATCATCACTATTATTATTATTATCATTATTATTATTATTATTATTAATATTATTACTATTATCATTACTATTATTATTATTATTATTATTATTATTATTATTATTATTATTATTATTATTATTATTATTATCATCATTATTACACACACACGGCAAACGGTGATTTATGTTACTCTTGTTTCTTCGACTTACATTTCCAAAAACACCTTTTGACATTAACTGCATGGAAAGCAAAAAAAAAAAAAAAAAAAAAAGGAAAAAAACAGTTAAATACCATCTTTACAATTAAGAAATGTAGTGGCTGTATTAGTTAAGTATTTTATATATTACATAATTCATAATGTTACATGTACATTCTTTTGAACTGAGAAGATCAGTTTCACTGCAATGATTTCGTGAAAGTGACACATTCGGTTTACTTGCATGAACATAAAGGAAAGACGCATCGAAAGCTTTAAATCACCTGGGAGACGACAGTCAATACCCATCTGGAGGGTCCAGCCACCACGACAGCCATGTGACGGCGATGCACTGGATCGCGCGATTGAAGAAATTTCCAGTCGATCCTTGCTAAAAAATTTCGCTTTCCTCCTAGAGCAGACTGCCCTGTCTCTTCTTTCTGCATCATTATCCGCGGACTATCTTCTGTATGTAACTCTGAAGTGAGCCCAACCGTCCACGCCATTTTTGATACAACTTCATAATCTGAAGGTAAAATGGAATATTACTCTTGCAGTAATTTATAAAATTAAGTTCGGTTAGTAGGTACTGCATATTTATAGGGATATGTATATGCGTTTCATGTATGTATTGTTACATTCACCTTTAATAAAAAGAAAAAAAAAATTTATTTCTTCCAACATACTATTTTGCATCTCAATGCAATATTAATGAAAACAGAAAAAAAAGTGACACAACATATGAACAGATAAAAAACGTCTTGAACAAAAGCAAAATAGGAAAGTAGTAGTAATGTTTGTTTTTTTTATTATTATTATTATTTTCGAATAAAACTTTTAGAGAAAACTTAATTAACAAAAGGTGAGCATTTGCATGATGCAGTAATATACGTATACTACTGTTTAATGGGATAAATAAGAAAGAACGAGTAAAAGACCTTTTGAGACACTAAATGATAGGTCTCTCCAGTGAAAAAAAATAAATAAATAAAAATTAAAAACATTGAAGAAGTTAACGGTGAAATATCCAGTTGTAGTGATAATGTTCTTCCTGAGTGTGCCACCATTTTATTAGCATGCAATTGAATAAGTACAGTTCACCCTTTAGCTTACCAGTTTGTTTGAATAAATAAGTGATCAAATAAAAGTAATGGAAAACCATACTATTATGCAGTCCTCTAGAGCAGTAATTTGCCATAATAACAAAATGTTCCACCTAATTTTCCAAGATAAGTATGGATTGTTAAATTTCCCTCCAAGTGGGAACCTCCTTGTCGTGGTGTCCCTACCAGCTGGCAAGCGAGGCTAAAGGAGATTCCGGTCCCTGCTCCGACCTACTTAGAGGGAGAGGGCTACCCTCCATGCTAGCACGGTCGCCAGTGAGGGACCAAACTAAATGGTTGCTGGAGTTAGGCTGCCAGCACGGATCAAAAGTGACTCTCACCAGAGGGGCCATCTTTTGAGGTCATCCTGTATTCGATGGTTGGGCGTCTGAGCTAGGATGCATTGGGGGGTTGAGGTCTTAGCTCCGTCGTGGACAAACTTTCAAATCATGAGGGGCCGCTTTTTATAATGAGTGGCTCCCATGGGGACGAGGTGTAGCGGGACACAAGTCACCGCTCCTAGCACTCCGTTTTCTGTTGTTTTATCACCCTTCCGTTTTCACTCTCTCTTCTGCACAGGCTTTTGTCTTTCATCTCTTCTTTCATCACTTTATACATTTCTCTTACTTGTCACATTCTGTGCACGCTCTTTGACACATGTGTTACACATCTTCTCAATACATCTTATTACTCCTTTCTTCACACAGACATACACACACACATACACTCTCTTTTTCTACAATTTTGTGTGTGTCGTTTGTTATGTTAAGTAATTATTGTATATATTGTTCATGTTTTTGCTGAATAAACAGAGAATACCCAGGCTACGTTTCCTTTGCCAGAGCTACACTGCTATGACACTGGAAATTGTTACCCTTCAAGGACTAAACACTGCTATGACCAAGAGTCATAGTTGGGAGCCTACACTTCTCGCTTGAGCAACTTCTGGGCGGCCAAGTAGCGCCTCACCTTCGCTACAATTGGTGACCCCGTTGTTTTTTTTTTTTTTTTCCGGAGTGAGCAGCCAAGTCCACCCTGCTGCTATCCTCCAACCACCTGGCCAAGGCGACGCGGTCGGCTACGGGTGAATCTTCCGGCAGCTGCCGCTTCGCCGGTGTCGCCGCCTCCAGCAGCAGACCCCGGCCGCCACCCCGCCGGCCGCCGCCCTCAGCCGCCCGTATGCCGCCCCCCGCCGCCTGGCCCCCCTCACGGCGCCCCCCCCCCCGCGGCACTCTCCAGCTGGCCCTCGCCACTGGCCAGCAGTCTCTCCCAGTCGTGGACGCTCCTCCACGTAACTTCTGCCGGCCCCTCCAGTTTCCTGCTGTTACCTGGAGCCCTCCCACTGGCCTCGTCCCGCCTCCAGCTACAGCTCCTCATTGGGGATTACCTACGGTCCATCGCCCAGGATTAACACTGTCATCCGTGGATTACTTACAGTGCGGTGCCAAGGATAACGTACAGTTCGTTCAGTGGTGAGTGAAGTGATATTGCCCCAATTCGGCATCTCTCACCGCTGTGGCACCCGGTCACACCGGCGCCTCACGCCTTCACTCCTCACCGCTGTGGCTCCCGGACTTTCCGGCGCCTGTAGTGTACTTTACACAGTCACGTGGTGGTCCACACAGCACAATGCCTGATGACGTCGACTCCGTAGCCTTCAGTGCTCCTCCGTTCATCAGCCAGGACCCTTCCACGTGGTTCTCCATCCTGGAATGTAACTTCAAGGCTTCCAAGATAACAGTAAGTCTAACCAAGTTCGTGAAGGCCTCTACAGTACTACCAGCTGACGTTCTTTCACAAGTTGCTGATGTCGTCAGTGCTGCCAGCACTTCTGCTTCGCCCTATGAAGACCTCAAAGCTGCTGTTCTGCAACACCTACAATCTACAGTGTCGAGGCGCCTCCAGGAGCTTCTGTCAAAAGAAGAACTTGGTGGTGAAAAGCCCACAGACCTTCTTCGCCGCATGAAGAAGCTGCTTGGCGACAAGTACACCTCCTTCGACAAGGAACTCTTCTTACAGCTGTTCTACCAACGCCTGCCTCCTGACACTCAACGCTGCCTCTTCACTGTCAAGAACAAGCTTTCAGTAGACGAGCTTGCCACTCTCGCCGATGAATTCATGGCTACCCTTCCACAAGGTCAACCAGCTGCAGTAGCCTCCATCTCAGCAGAAGACAGTACCAAGCAACTTGTTGAGCTCGTCTCACAGCTTAGACTTGAAGTGAGAGATCTTCGGAGAGAGGTCAGAGAACGCTCATGCTCACGTTCGCGTTCTTCCTCCAGACACCACTTCCGGCGCCGCCAGCGTTCAACGAGTAAGACGCCGGAGACTTCTAGTTTCTGCTACTACCATGAAGAGTTCGGGAAAGACGCAAGAAATTGTAAGGCTCCCTGTACCTTCGCCAAGTCTTTAAACCCCAACAGCGAGCACTAGCGGCGCATAGTGTTCGCGACACCTCGTCTGCGCTACTGAAGTTGTATGACCCTCTCTCCGGGACCAAGTTCCTCATCGACTCTGGTGCAGACGTCAGTATTCTCCCTGCCCCTGGTGTACTCCGGACGTTGCCTCCCCTCCTTCACCTTCACGCCGCCAATGGTACGGAGATTCCTGTGTACAAGCGACGCACCTTGCAACTTCACCTGAACCTCCGCCGTACCTTCGAGTGGACGTTCTACGTAGCAGCTGTCACGCAACCAATTCTAGGTGCTGACTTCCTCCGACACTTCGGTCTCCTAGTGGACATCAAGGATCGGAAGCTGCTCGATCCTCTCACCTCAGTCACAACAAAGGGACAGGTCACTCATGGTGATAGCACACAGATCTCCCTCGTCAAGGCAGACCACCAGTTCTCCTCCCTGCTGAAGTCCTTCCCTACGCTGACGCAGCCGTACTCAGCCAGCAAGCCGGTCACACACCACGTCTCGCACCACATCGAGACCAAGGGACCTCCTACCCACGCCAAGGCACGCCGCCTAGCTCCAGAGCGCGCCAGACAAGCCAAGGCAGAGTTCGAGTCCCTCATTCAGCAAGGCATCATACGGCCCAGCTCCAGCAACTGGTCTTCCGCTCTCCACATCGTGCCTAAGAAAAATGGCGAACTACGACTATGTGGAGACTACCGCGCTCTCAACTCGCGCACCGTCGAGGACAAGTACCCAGTGCCTAACATCCAGGAGTTCTCTTCTCAGCTCTCCGGATGCACCTACTTCTCGAGGATCGACCTTGTGAAAGCTTTTCACCACATCCCCGTCCATCCAGCGGACATTCCGAAGACTGCTCTCATCACACCCTTCGGATTGTTCGAGTACGTCAAGATGCCCTTTGGTTTGAGGAATGCCGCTCAAACCTTCCAACGCTTCATTGACGAAGTCCTTCGAGGTCTCCCCTTCTGCTTCGCGTACATCGACGACCTCCTCATCGCCAGTCCTGACGCAGAGACGCACCAACAGCACCTCCAGCAAGTACTCACCCGTTTGCAAGACTACGGGGTGCAAGTCAACGTCGAAAAGTCTGTGTTTGGGGTCCCCTCCATCACCTTCCTTGGCCACACTGTCTCCTTGGAAGGCATCACTCCACTGCAAGAAAAGTGCAAGTCCATCCAGAACTTCCCCAAGCCTACACTGTACAACACAGCGCCAACTCAAGCAATTCCTGGGGATGCTGAACTACTACAACTGCTTCATCCCCAGCTGCTCACTACTTCTTCAGCCGCTCTACGCGATGATCAAGCCTTGCAAGAGAGGACAGTCCATCTCCTTAGTCTGGACTCCAGCCACTGAGGAAGCTTTCACAGCAGCAAAACAAGCTCTCAGCTCCGTCTCACCTCTCAGCTTCCCTGCCCCAGATGGCATCATCTCTATCGCCACAGACGCTTCTGACATCGGCATCGGAGCAGTTCTACAGCAGTATGTCGACGGAGGTTGGAAACCGCTCTCTTTCTTCTCAAAGAAATTTAACAAGGCGGAATCCAAGTACAGTACTTACGACAGGGAACTTCTCGCCGTCTACAAGGCCATCAAGCGTTTCCGGTACTTCGTGGAAGGTCGCAACTTCCATGTATACACCGACCACAAGCCACTCACTTCGAAGTCCCTGCACATCAAGACCTCCTGTTCACCGCGACAACTGCGTCACATCGACTTCATCTCGCAGTTCACCACGGATTTGCGCTACGTCAAAGGTGAACACAACGCCCCAGCTGATGCTCTCTCGCGCAACATCTCTGCTGTGTCATCTTCTCCCATCGACTACACTGCCATCGCTGCTGATGCCAACGATGAAGAGCTGCGGCAACTCCAAGACAACCCTGCGCTACAGATGAAGAAGATACAACTCCCAGGAACCACAGTGCACGTTTACGCTGACACTTCCACCGATTCCTGTCGGCCCTACCTGCCGAAGACCCACCGGTATCGTGTTTTTCGTCAGCTGCACGACCTCTCCCACCCTGGCATTCGAGCATCTCAGCAGATGATGACCTCACGCTTCATCTGGTCTGGCATCAACAAAGACGTCAGGCTATGGACCCGCACATGTGTCAAGTGCCAAGTCTCCAAGGTGTGGCGACACACACGCTCTCCTGCGGCCGCCTTCACTCCAGTCTCTTCACGGTTCGACCACGTGCATGTCGACCTCGTTGGACCACTACCCTACTCTGACGGTTACCGGTACCTTCTCACCTGCGTCGACCGCTTCACACGCTGGCCGGAAGCTGCACCTTTGGCTGACATCACAACGGACTCCGTCGCACGTGCCTTTCATCACTACTTGGATCTCCAGGTTCGGTGTCCCTCTCAGCCTCACTTCTGACCGTGGCAGCCAGTTCGAGTCCAGTATGTGGAACAAGGTGATGTCACTACTAGGCATCCAACGCTTCAGCACAGCCAGTTACCACCCGCAGGCAAACGGCACCGTTGAAAGATTCCACCGTCAGCTGAAGTCTTCCTTACCTGCCTCTGCCACACGTGCAGACTGGTTCCAGGCACTTCCTCTCGTCCTCCTTGGCATACGGACATCACTAAAGGAAGACCTACACCACTCCTCCGCCGAGCTCGTTTATGGGACCAAGCTCAGGTTACCTGGCGAACTCCTAACTCCTGCACCTCACTCTACTCCTTGCAGCGTTCAGGACTTTGCTGCCAACCTCTCTGACTTCATGCAGCGTCTGCAGCCTGTCCAGCCTCGCACGTCTCCCTCCAAGACTTTTGTCAGCCAGGATCTGGACACTTGCACGCACGTGTTCGTCAGGGTTGACGCTGTGAAGAAGCCCCTGCAGCAGCCCTACCAAGGCCCCTTCAAAGTCCTGAGCAGGAGAAGAAAGACGGTCACTGTGGACAAGGATGGTAAGGCTGACACCATCTCCATCGACCGAGTCAAGCCTGCCTACCTCCTTCACAGTGACCCGGCCGTCATCAACACCATCGGCCAGAACGTCGCCACCAACACCACTCGGCACCAGAAGACGGTTACGTTCCTCCTCCCTCGTCACTAGGGGGGGGAATACTGTAGCGGGACACAAGTCACCGCTCCTAGCACTCCATTTTCTGTTGTTTTATCACCCTTCCGTTTTCACTCTCTCTACTGCACAGGCTTTTGTCTTTCATCTCTTCTTTCATCACTTTATACATTTCTCTTACTTGTCACATTCTGTGCACGCTCTTTGACACATGTGTTACACATCTTCTCAATACATCTTATTACTCCTTTCTTCACACAGACATACACACACACATACACTCTCTTTTTCTATAATTTTGTGTGTGTCGTTTGTTATGTTAAGTAATTATTGTATATATAGTTCATATTTTTGCTGAATAAACAGAGAATACCCAGGCTAAGTTTCCTTTGCCAGAGCTACACTGCTATGACACTGGAAATTGTTACCCTTCAAGGACTAAACACTGCTATGACCAAGAGTCATAGTTGGGAGCCTACACTTCTCGCTTGAGCAACTTCTGGGCGGCCAAGTAGCACCTCACCTTCGCTACAGAGGTAACCCATTCCCGGCGGCTAGGTCTCGCTCCCCTTGTAGTCCTGTTAGGCGGTTTCTCTTGGCCCCTGGAGCCATTTCATTTTTATTACATCCATTGTGGGTAAGCATAAAAAAATCATCTGGTCCTCGAGGGGCAGTCGTCCAAGCCCTCGAGACATAACCCTGTGGTCGTGATGGTGATGTGCACGTGCCCTCCCTGCTGTTCCTTCTCATGGTGAAAAACCCTTTGGGTCAGTTACTGAGTCTTGTCTTGATACTCTTATGATCATTGATGTATATGCCTCCATGTCATACCGTGTTATCGTGCTATTCACTCGGTTTTCAAGTCTTTTTTGGAACGGTTCTCCGTATATATCTGAAATACGACGGCGATTGTCTCTCTAATTAGTGCTATGTGACATTTACATCTGACATTCCTCCCAAAGCTACTCTTAAGGCAATAAATTTTCTTCGTCTCGGGGATAACATCTTAATTGCTAATTTATATATATATATATATATATATATATATATATATATATATATATATATATATATATATATATATATATATATATATATATATATATATATATATATTTTTTTTTTATGTAAGGACACTGGCCAAGGGCAAAAAAAAAAAAAAAAAAAAGCCCACTGAAATGCCAGTCCCGTAAAATGGTCAAGGCAGTGGTCAAAAATTTGTGGGTAAGCGTCTTGAAACCTCCCTCTTGAAGGAATTCAAGTCATAGGAAGGTGGAAATACAGAAGCAGGCAGGGAGTTCCAGAGTTTACCAGAGAAAGGGATGAATGATTGAGAATACTGGTTAACTCTTGCGTTAGAGAGGTGGACAGAATAGGGGTGAGAGAAAGAAGAAAGTCTTGTGCAGCGAGGCCGCGGAAGGAGGGAAGGCATACAGTTAGCAAGATCAGAAGAGCAGTTAGCATGAAAATAGCGGTAGAAGACAGCTAGATATGCAACATTGCGGCGGTGAGAGAGAGGCTGAAGACAGTCAGTTAGAGGAGAGGAGTTGATGAGACGAAAAGCTTTTGATTCCACCCTGTCTAGAAGAGCAGTATGAGTGGAACCCCCCCAGACATGTGAAGCATACTCCATACATGGACGGATAAGGCCCTTGTACAGAGTTAGCAGCTGGGGGGGTGAGAAAAACTGGCGGAGACGTCTCAGAACACCTAATTTCATAGAAGCTGTTTTAGCTAGAAATGAGATGTGAAGTTTCCAGTTCAGATTATAAGTAAAGGACAGACCGAGGATGTTCAGTGTAGAAGAGGGGGACAGTTGAGTGTCATTGAAGAAGAGGG
Source organism: Scylla paramamosain (assembly GCF_035594125.1). NCBI lineage: Eukaryota > Metazoa > Arthropoda > Malacostraca > Decapoda > Portunidae > Scylla > Scylla paramamosain. The sequence continues at coordinate 3,324,243 of NC_087170.1, read as the reverse complement.
GATAGTTGTCTGGAAGGTTGTGTCGAGTTGATAGATGGAGGAATTGAGTTTTTGAGGCATTGAACAATACCAAGTTTGCCCTGCCCCAATCAGAAATTTTAGAAAGATCAGAAGTCAGGCGTTCTGTGGCTTCCCTGCGTGATATGTTTACCTCCTGAAGGGTTGGACGTCTATGAAAAGACGTGGAAAAGTGCAGGGTGGTATCATCACCGTAGGAGTGGATAGGACAAGAAGTTTGGTTTAGAAGATCATTAATGAATAATAAGAAGAGAGTAGGTGACAGGACAGAACCCTGAGGAACACCACTGTTAATAGATTTAGAAGAACAGTGACCGTCTACCACAGCAGCAATAGAACGGTCAGAAAGGAAACTTGAGATGAAGTTACAGAGAGAAGGATAGAAACCGTAGGAGGGTAGTTTGGAAATCAAAGCTTTGTGCCAGACTCTATCAAAAGCTTTTGATATGTCCAAGGCAACAGCAAAAGTTTCACCAAAATCTCTAAAAGAGGATGACCAAGACTCAGTAAGGACAGCCAGAAGATCACCAGTAGAGTGGCCTTGACGGAACCCATACTGGCGATCAGATAGAAGGTTGTGAAGTGATAGATGTTTAAGAATCTTCCTGTTGAGGATAGACTCAAAAACTTTAGATAGGCAGGAAATTAAAGCAATAGGACGGTAGTTTGAGGGATTAGAACGGTCACCCTTATTAGGAACAGGTTGAATGTAGGCAAACTTCAAGCAAGAAGGAAAGGTAGATGTTGACAGACAGAGCTGAAAGAATTTGACTAGGCAAGGTGCAAGCACGGAGGCACAGGTTCGGAGAACAATAGGAGGGACCCCATCAGGTCCATAAGCCTTCCAAGGGTTTAGGCCACCGAGGGCATGGAAAACATCATTGCGAAGAATTTTAATACGTGGCATGAAGTAGTCAGAGGGTGGAGGAGAGGGAGGAACAAGCCCAGAATCGTCCAAGGTAGATTTTTTAGCAAAGGTTTGAGCAAAGAGTTCAGCTTTAGAAATATATGTGATAGCAGTGGTGCCATCTGGTTGAAGTAGAGGAGGGAAAGAAGAAGAAGCAAAGTTATAGGAGATATTTTTGGCTAGATGCCAGAAATCACGAGGGGAGTTAGATCTTGAAAGGTTTTGACATTTTCTGTTAATGAAGGAGTTTTTGGCTAGTTGGAGAACAGACTTGGCATGGTTCCGGGCAGAAATATAAAGTGCATGAGATTCTGGTGATGGAAGGCTTAAGTACCTTTTGTGGGCCACCTCTCTATCATGTATAGCACGAGAACAAGCTGTATTAAACCAAGGTTTAGGAGGTTTAGGACGAGAAAAAGAGTGAGGAATGTACGCCTCCATGCCAGACACTATCACCTCTGTTATGCGCTCAGCACACAAAGACGGGTCTCTCACACGGAAGCAGTAGTCATTCCAAGGAAAATCAGCAAAATACCTCCTCAGGTCCCCCCAACTGGCAGAGGCAAAACGCCAGAGGCACCTTCGCTTAGGGGGATCCTGAGGAGGGATTGGAGTGATAGGACAAGATAAAGATATGAGATTGTGATCGGAGGAGCCCAACGGAGAAGAAAGGGTGACAGCATAAGCAGAAGGATTAGAGGTCAGGAAAAGGTCAAGAATGTTGGGCGTATCTCCAAGACGGTCAGGAATGCGAGTAGGGTGTTGCACCAATTGCTCTAGGTCATGGAGGATAGCAAAGTTGTAGGCTAGTTCACCAGGATGGTCAGTGAAGTGAGAGGAAAGCCAAAGCTGGTGGTGAACATTGAAATATGCAAGAATGGAGATGTCAGCAGAAGGGAAGAGGGTCAGAATGTGCTCCACTTTGGAAGTTAAGTAGTCAAAGAATTTCTTATAGTCAGAGGAGTTAGGAGAGAGGTATACAGCACAGATAAATTTAGTATGAGAGTGACTCTGTAGTCGTAGCCAGATGGTGGAAAACTTGGAAGATTCAAGAGCGTGGGCACGAGAGTAGGTTAAGTCATTGCGCACATAAACGCAGCATCCAGCTTTGGATCGAAAATGACGATAGAGAAAGTAGGAGGAAACAGAAAAGGAACTACTGTCAGTTGCCTCAGACACCTGAGTTTCAGTGAGGAAAAGAAGATGAGGTTTAGAAGATGAGAGGTGGTGTTCTACAGATTGAAAATTAGATCTTAGACCGCGAATGTTGCAGAAGTTAATGAAGAAAAAGTTAAGGGGGGTGTCAAGACACTTAGGGTCGTCGACGGAAAGGTAGTCCGACCTGGGGAGATTTATGGTCCCCTCCCCAGATGGGGACTCCGAGGCTGGTGTAGGAGTCGCCATGATGATTTTAAAATTTTTGAGTGAAGGGTGTGGGTGTTATTAGGTGCTTGTAGTTTTGTGTGGAGGAAGAGAGTTGTCTTTAGAGGGCAGGCTGTGACTGCCACCTTGTGTTGTGAGACACAAAGGGAAACGTTCAGTGAGGTCACAGCTGGGTTTAATGATAAGTTCACAGCACCCCCTGAAGAGTGCTTTAGACCTCACTGGGAGTAATTATCGTTTCGGCAGGTGTCTACTGCCTCCTCCTTGTTATATATATATATATATATATATATATATATATATATATATATATATATATATATATATATATATATATATATATATATATATATATATATATATATATATATATATATATATATATATATATATATATATATATATATATATATATATATATATATATATATATATATATATATATATATATATATATATATATATATATATATATATATATATATATATATATATATATATATATATAACAACACTTTCTGTTGTGGATATAAATAGTGTCAGTCATGTGCTTCTAAACAGTGTCAGTCGTATGCTTCAAGACGGAGTCCGTGATAGTCTGTATGTCAATGACTGTCAATCTCTTTTTCTGCGGGGCGGACGCTATTGATTGAAAGGAAGTTGTAGTTGGCAATTAATAGCATTTCTCAGTGGTCTAGAACTTGGGGATTTCGTTTCTCGGCTTCGAAGACTGGCTATAAATTTTTGCCGCTTCTGTGGTGTTTACCCTGACCCAGACCTATATGTCTATGCTAGAAGAATCTCTTTTGTGGACGAAACTCATTTCCTCCACACAGTCGCCTGACTTGTGTACTTCACAAGCTTGTATGAAAGCGATGTCACTCCTTAGAGTTTTGGCTCATACCTCTTGGGGCGCTGACAGAACCTCCCTCCTCTAGCACCGAACTCTTATTCTTTCTAAGTTAGAGTATGGTTAAGAGGTTCATTCATCTGTTCAGCTTCATTTATTGGAATATGTGCACCGTGCCTGTGTTCACCTGGCAACTGGTGCGTTCCGCTTATCCCAATCCCTAGCTTACTGGTGGATGCTGGTTTCTTTCCATACCTTGCGTTGCCAGCTTTATTGTTGAGGTACTGGTATCGAATCCAACATCTTCCCGCGACAGTTTCTCATGTGGCCGTCTCCCGCCATTAACGTTCTCAACTGTATGTGCATCATTCGAAATTTCCTAAACCTTTCGGTTTCAGGGTTGCATCTCCTATGGTTTCAGGGTTGCATTTCCTATGTACCTTCTGTTTATGTATGTCGCAGTAGGTTTCCAAGAGTTCGTTACTCTTCTGTATACGGCTTTCTGTTCCTAATTCTTGGAACTCTATTCTACACATTCCAACTCCATCCCAGTATTTACGGACTCTTCAAAATCCGAAGGTGAGTAAGGTTTGGTGTTATCTTTCCCTCCTTCCTCCCCAGTGTTGCCTCTGTTTTTACGCAAAGCTTTTTGCCATTATCCTAGCTCTTAGGTTTTTTTTTTATTTTTATTTTTATTTTTTTTTGCGACTATCGTAGTGTTCTTTCTGACGTGAAACATTCTAGTCCTTCTTCCTTTTATCCTATTGTTTTATCAGTTTATGAGTGGATTTACCTTTTACGTGGTAGACGGTACTACGCTGAGTTTTGCTGGATCCTAGCACATGTTGGGGTTTCGGAGAATCAAAAGACCAATACGCTGGCTAAAGATGCAAAAACTCTGGTTGCTCCTTTCAGCCCCATTCCATTTCATGAGCTATACTCCAATATAAAGGTGGAAGTTCTTGCCAAAGATGGGGGATACGTGGACGTACGTTCATGTGCAGGAACGCCGCTCAGAGACTGCACTGGTCCGTCTCCGGACGGAGCACACGCGTCTCACTCATGATTACCTCATGTCACAGGAAACACAACCGTTTTGTAATGACTGCTTAGTGGAGTGTCCTGGTATGGTGGAATTATGGGAGCGATACCTTTTCCGTTGTCGCGATGAGAATGAAACTCTCCCCGGGACATGAGATCCTTATGTTTGTGGAGAAGACTGGTTTTGTGAACAAATTATAGATTCCCTTGTAACTTTTTTTTTTTGTATTATTGTTTTACCAGTAATATTGAGCGGAACCTTTATCTTTGCACCAGGAACAACGCCATATATCTGGGTCAGTGGGGACAGTGCATTGAGATAAAAACGGACAACGTCAGATGCACTGTTCTGAGTCAGTGGGGCTCAGTACCCCCTCCCTTTAAAGTCATTATCTGAACTGCCATCTGTCATTTTTCACATTTAACTTTTTTTTTTTTTTCACCCCATTTTTTTCCTATCCTCAATTTTAAAAATAATTTTTAAAAACATATCTTTGTTTTCAACACTTCTGTTTTTAGTATCAATATCTTAATCATTATTATTATTATTTTTTTTTTAGTTTGCAGCGGTGCCATATGACCACAATGTTGCAGCGCCAAAAAATAAATGAATCAGTCTATTGTTAAATTTGTTCTTCTTATTTTATTTTTAGGCCTGCACTACACAGACTACAGGGTTGATGCTCCGTCAAAGTTCATTATGTACTTTCCGTGTGCCATTAGGCAAGAAAGTGTGAGGACTACTGTTCTAGATCGTCTATTCACATTTTTTTTTAGTATCTGTAGTAAAAAAAAAAAAAATTGACAAATGTGACTCGATATTGATTTTCACAACTTCACTCATCAATCATGAATGATTCCTGTTAGTTTATCAATAATACTTACACTTTACACACTATAGGAATGAAAAGATATTAATATGGCACGGCCACAAACAGTTCTTATATGCTCCTTTATTGAACCTGGAGGATTATGTGTGTATAATGAGTGCCAAAGATTCTGCTACGCCTTTTTTGTAGAATCAAGTGATACGATTTAATCCGCCAAACAGAGAAAATGTAAAAGCTAAGATAAAAATTCTATGTATTACGCAAACTTTTTTTTTTTTTTTTAAAGAAACCTAAAGTTACATTATATGTGTGGTGGTTTGAATGAGGGAAACATTATTAATTTTATAGGGAGTCAAACAATATTGTATAGACAGAAAAATTAAGAACAACTAATATTGCATAATACAGTATACTGAATTTGGAGACATCTTGCATTTTCGTGAGTATATAAACTGTGTATTATTCCTGATATCCTTTCACCCTACGAGGTTTATGAGCCATATGCATACTAGTACTATTGACAGTATTCGTGCTGGGACGGAGCCTCCTGTTTATATATATATATATATATATATATATATATATATATATATATATATATATATATATATATATATATATATATATATATATATATATATATATATATATATATAAAGATAAGAATATTCCAACAAAAGCTAAAACCATAATATTTACAACAATACTAAGACCAGTACTTCTATATGGGTCAGAAACTTGGACACTGACAACAAGAACATCTTCACAAATACAAGCAGCAGAAATGAGAGTTCTGAGAATGATCCGAGGTGTGACCAGACTTGATAGAATTAGAAATGAAGAAACCAGAGAGAGATTAGGGATAACATCTGTACTGAAGATAATTGAAAAGAACAAATTGAGATGGTATGGACATGTCCGAAGAATGGAAGATACAAGATACGCAAGGAAGTTTCTGGAATGGGTTCCTCTAGGCAGGAGGCCGGTGGGACGACCTAGGAAGCGATGGATGCAGGGAGTTGAAGAAGCTACTGAACGAAGAGGAAGAAATCTACAAGAAATAACCAGAGATGAGGATTTCATGGATAGAGACCTTTGGAGAAGATTCGTAGAGGCCGGACACTGACAGGCATTGCCTACCTTGCGTCTGGTGAGAAAGGTGAGAATATATATATATATATATATATATATATATATATATATATATATATATATATATATATATATATATATATATATATATATATATATATATATATATATATATATATATATATATATATATATAGATATATATAAGGGAAGCTGCAAGAAGCCATCAGGCCTACACGTGGCAATCCCTGTATGAACTATACCTACCTATTTCCACCTATCATCCATTCCTACCCATGAATATGTCTAATCTACTCTTAAATCTCCCTAATGACTCAGCACTAATAACAAGATTACTGAGTTCGTTCCATTCACCTACCACTCTATTTGAGAATCAGTTCCTTCCTATCTCTTTTTAAACCTTTTTTTTTTTTTTTTAAGCTTGAACCCGTTATTTCTTGTTTTAACCTTGTTACTACTGATCCTAAGAATTTTGCTTACGTCCCCCTTGTTATAAACCTTATACCACTTAAAGACTTTTATCATGTCCGCTCTAAACCTACGTCTCTCTCTAAAGAATGCAAATATAACAGTTTCATTCTCGCTTCGCAAGGAATACACCTCATCCCCTTTATCCTTTTATTCATTTTCCTTTGTCCTGATCCTAATGGACCTATATCCTTCCTGTAATATGATAACCAAAACTACACAGCGTAGTCTAGATGAGATCTGACCAGCGCCAAATATAACTTTAATATTACTCCGGGACTTCTACTTTTACCTCTCCTAAAAATTTATCATAATATCCCATTTGCCCTATTTCTGGCCTCTATGCATTGCTTTCCTAGACGGAGTTCAGAGCTAACTATAATTCCTAAATCTTTTTCGTACCCTGAACCTACCAGAGTTTCGTTGTTTAATGTGTACCTACTGTGTAGGTTTCTTTTACCTACGCTAAGTATTTTGCCTTTGTTGATATTAAACTGCATTTGCCATTTGTTTTGTCCATTCGTTCATCCTATCCAAATCTACCTGAAAGGCGATGGCATCAGATTCTGACCTAATTAATCGACCTATTTTCTTGTCATCCGCAAATTTACTAACATCACCACTAATTACACTATCCAGGTCATTGATATATTTTAAAAACAACACCCCACTAATTACTTGATCCTCACTCGGATTTAAAGACGTTTATTATAGCTTTCTGTAGCCTGTCGCTCAGCCATTACCTTATCCAGTTAAACACCTTCTCATCTATCCTGTGTGCCCTAACCTTTCTCAGGAGCTTCTGATGGTACCTTCTCAAACGTTTTACTTAAGTCTAAATATAAGATGTCATAACTATCACCATTATCTGCCGCCTCGTATTACGTAAACAAGTTCGTCAGGCAAGACTTCCCCTCCTTGAAGCCATGTTGTGACTGATTTATCATGTTATGTTTGTCTAAATGCTTCCTAATGTTCTTCGTTATTACACACTCCATTATTTTACGTACAACATAAGTTAAGCTGATAGGTCTATAATCAGAAGTTCAAGTTTTATCTCCTTCCTTAAAGATGAGTACTACATTCGCCTGCCTCCACATCACCGGTACCTCACCTGGCTCAAATGATTTCCTAAAGACAGAAACAAACGGTTCATTAATAACCTCTTTATATTGCTTAAGTACTCTGGGATATATTGCATCTGGTCCTAGTGTCATGAACTTTTTCGGCCTATCTATCTCTTGTTCCACCATCTCTCGTTATCGTAATATCTATCAGTTTTTCATTCTCTTCTGCTCTAAACATCTGCTCAGTATTCGGCATTTTCTGCATGCTTTCCTGGGTGAAGACAGTTAAAGAATACTTGTTCAGAACCAAAACTTGTTCAGAAGTTCTAACCAGCTCTCCATCTGTTGCCTTCAATGCACCTATTGTTTCTCTATTCTTTGTCTTATATACTTGATAAAATCCCTTGGGGTCCGTTATCGCCTGACTGGCTACCCTTACTTCTTAATTGCTTTTAGCTCTTCTTGTTAATCTCCTGACTGTTCTAACTAATTAATTATATTGTTGCCTTAAAACCTCTTCCCCTGTCTTTAATTTCTTATATATACTTCTCTTCAGTCCTATGTAGTGCTTTAACCTAACAAGTCATCCATTTAGCGTCATTCTTCTGTGATCTTATTGCTCTATAAGGGATGTTTGCTAACTGTCCTGTATGTAATTTATCAACGAAATATTTATACAACTCATCTACATTTACTTTCCCTAATCTTCCCATTTCGGCCCCCTCCATCCTCTCCACTCCATCTTCTACTCACCTCGACCTCACTTCGCATGAGCTGACCCTCCAACATATACATATCTCCCCCTCTCTTACTCCTCCGACCCCTCCGGACATTTCTCCCCTCCTCTTGGCCTTCACCTTCACACCTCCTTCACCTTGCCTTATCTCTCTCAACTCCGTCCTGGACCTTACCTCCCCCTCCTTCCGTTACCAGTCAACTCATTGGAGGTACCTTTTCAGTCCCTCAAAATCTGCTTTCCTAAAGTCAGGTATTTTACTAGTGTTTTCTAAAAGTTTCCTCACATTTTAATTTGTACCTAATTTCACATTTGTCACTGTTACCTAGCTGTCCTCCATCCTCTACCTGCGTGACCGCTTCTTCCCTGTTAGTTAGAATTAAATCTAGAATATTGTTCCTCCCATTGTGGGTTCTAAAATTACCTATTTGAAAAAAAAATATATATCCTGAGTTGTCTTAAAATATTCCTCTGCTTCACTGTTACTCACCATCAGGCCCACCTACCACACATACCTGACTGTACCTGCCTACTCTATTTATTTCCTGCCATAGTGAGGTGTTAATTTCCTTTGTACTGTTATGTGGTCTGTACACTAATCCCAGTACTACTTACTGTGATCCTTCTTTAATATCTACCCATATCGACTCTGTTTTGCTGTTTATTTTAATTCTACTGTTAATACAACATTGTATTGTGTCCCTAACGTACAGTGCGACGCCTCCTTCTCAACCTGTTTTCTTTGTCTTTATAGAATAGAGTATAAGCAACTATCTTAACCTCTGGTTTAAATATTTTTCCTAACATATCTAAACAAATTTCTGTTAAAGAAACGGGTAGCGCTCCTGACTGGGAGGCGGTGGGTCCCATGTTCGATCCCCCAGTAGGTGTTTGTTATTCTGTGGCGATGCTCTTGCCAAAAATGTATATCGTATGCAGTTCATTCATGTCCACACTATAAAAGTAGTGAAGCTATGTAAATGGTGCAGCTTCTGCCAAAAAAAGAAAAAAAAAAAAAGTATATCGTATGCAGTTCAATCATATCCACACTGTAAAAGCGGTGAAGCTGCTGCCAATGATGTTTATCGTATACCATGTAAATCAAGACCTCTTCAGCGACTATCACTGTATTGTCTGCTGCCTCTTGATAAATAAATCTGATATTATTATTATTATTATTATTATTATAAGCAAGTCTATTTTATTCAAAATACTCCTACAATTCGTGTAGTAAACACTTAATCTATTTCTCGCCTTCGCTGAGCTAGTTAGCTTTCTAGATTTAACTATTTTGTCCTTCATTTCGTCCTCACAAGCCCTTCCTCCCTCAAAACTAACGAAAAAAGCGCTGGAGTGCAGTTACCTCCCGCTCGAGTGTTCCAACCAAAACACTAACACCCTGGCGTGATAAGTGTGCTCCATCCCTGGCATACAAGATATGCTTACCATAAAAGAGGTCCCAGTTGTCCATGAATGTCCATCCATCCATTATTCTTACAATGATTTGCGAGCCTGTAATTCACTCTAGTAGCTCTGGACAGCCACTACATACCACAGGGATCTCTCCCGTGTCCCTAATCTTATCCAAAGACTGCCTAAGTTTCCTGAACAGCTCCTCACTCCTGGCCTTAGCAAGGTCATTCCCTCCCGCGGTGAGAAAAAAAATGGGCTTGGTCCCATCACTTTCCAAGCACGTGTCTAGCCTATCTGCTACATTCCCTATCCCAGCCCCCGGCAAACACACCCTCGACCTACGCTTCCTATTTCTGGCACAAGTGCCAGACGACTCAGCAACACAATGCGCCATGTCTACACTAGCCAACTATATATATATATATATATATATATATATATATATATATATATATATATATATATATATATATATATATATATATATATATATATATATATATATATATATATATATATATATATATATATATATATATATATATATATATATATATATATATATATATATATATATATATATATATATATATATATATATATATAATCAAAGAATCATACCAGCATATAATTTGGTTAAGACTGCAAATTCATCTATGTACATTTTACAGAATCACGATAATGGCGAGAAATATATAGTCCACTATACCTTGATTACTCGGGAGAAAGTATATCAGGTGTCTCAGTTCTAGCTTAGAGGCAACGTCAAGCACAAAATGAGACATATCCTCCTCCAGAGACATCGCGCCTCCTGCCAAAGACAACATGAGATGAAATATTAGCTTTCGTCAGATGCCATTATCTCCTGCTATATACGTTATATCCTCGATCAATAGTCATAATTACCGAAGTCTTACCAATAAACGATGTGGACAAGAAGAACAGTAAGAAAGTAACCCTCGATCTTTTATCCTCAGTTGCTCTTATAACGTCCATCGTCAAATAGAGAAAAAATGGGAATGAGAACATCGGAAAGGTCTTGTCGGAAGCCGTGAACTAATATAAAGGCTGAGGCAAGAGGCATCACTAGACGAATGACAGGGTATTATAGTGCGCAGTTAGCTGGATTATATATAATTTCAGCGTCACGGTCTTTGTGGGAGATTGGGATGGACCAGATGGGTTGAATTATAGAACATCCCATAAGGCTCCAGTTATTTCAGAGAAGCTTCATTAATAATCTCTTTGTTTCACTGGTATATAGAAATAATTAGAATTAGCTATTTATTATAACAATCAAAGGAGGTAGCAGCCAAATGGACGGGGCATAAAAAATTATAACTACAGCTTCAAGATATCCTAGGCTAATAAATCCATTGACTTCATTCTACTGTTGTCCGTAGTCGATCAGTGGTCAAAAGGTCCTTACATGCAAATCCATCAAGTATTGCTATGGCCGTCATTCTGAAAAAAAAAAAAATAAATAAATAAAATAAATAAATAAGATAAATAGATAATTTGCAATAACATGGGGAATGACCTATAAGAATGCGTAAATAAGTAAAAGCCACCTGGTTGGACATTCGAACATACAAGAAGAAAAATTGGAGATGGTTATAGGTTGAAAAGGATCACAGAAAATGATGATGATAATCAAATTTCGTCTTAATCTAATATAAGTAGTATTTAAGATTTGAGAGGGAGAGAGAGAGAGAGAGAGAGAGAGAGAGAGAGAGAGAGAGAGAGAGAGAGAGAGAGAGAGAGATAATATATATATATATATATATATATATATATATATATATATATATATATATATATATATATATATATATATATATATATATATATATATATATATATATATATATATATATATATATATATATATATATATATATATATATATATATATATATATATATATATATATATATATATATATATATATATATATATATATATATATATATATATATATATATATATATATATATATATATATATATATATATATATATATATATATATATATATATATATATATATATATATATATATATATATATATATATATATATATATATATATATATATATATATATATATATATATATATATATATATATATATATATATATATATATATATATATATATATATATATATATATATATATATATATATATATATATATATATATATATATATATATATATATATATATATATATATATATATATATATATATATATTGGAGGTGGTTATAGGCTGAAAAGGATCACAGAAAATGATGATGATAATCAAATTTCGTCTTAATCTAATATAAGTAGTATTTAAGATTTGAGAGAGAGAGAGAGAGAGAGAGAGAGAGAGAGAGAGAGAGAGAGAGAGAGAGAGAGATAGAGAGAGAGAGATATATATATATATATATATATATATATATATATATATATATATATATATATATATATATATATATATATATATATATATATATATATATATATATATATATATATATATATATATATATATATATATATATATATATATATATATATATATATATATATATATATATATATATATATATATATATTATCTCTCTCTCTCTCTCTCTCTCTCTCTCTCTCTCTCTCTCTCTCTCTCTCTCTCTCTCTCTCTCTCTCTCTCTCTCTCTCTCAAATCTTAAATACTACTTATATTAGATTAAGACGAAATTTGATTATCATCATCATTTTCTGTGATCCTTTTCAGCCTATAACCACCTCCAATATATATATATATATATATATATATATATATATATATATATATATATATATATATATATATATATATATATATATATATATATATATATATATATATATATATATATATATATATATATATATATATATATATATTTATATATATATATATATATATATATATATACACACACACACACATACACACACGATCGACGAGCGTAAGGGTGTTCGGACTTGTTCTTTGCATTTGAAAAGAAAAAATAAATTAATATATAAAATAAAATAAGATAATAAAATAAAATAAAATAATTTTGAATGTTTTTTTTTTTTTTAAGAACATTGATTTGACGATATATTTTTTGAGTTGTTGTATAAAACATTTTAAGAATATAGATTCCTGTAATAACATAGATTTGCGTACATTGAGTGCATTCATATTAGAAACAAAAAAAACATTGTTAAATAACATGCAGTCTGCCACCCCGCTACTAAATATTTTATAACTTTCGCCGAAGTTTTTTTTTATGTATTTTATGTTTTATATATTATTCTATCTTTTACTTTTTTAATTCCTATATTTTTACTTTGGTTTTATATTATGACTAATCATTATTGGAATTCTGGATACAGCATCATCAGCTTCTTCACTAGAATACTCAGGGTCAGAGCGCCTAAGGAAGTGATGCACGCGGGCACAGTTACTCATGTCCACACGCTCATGAAAGTTGACATGAGACTTGACAGAATCTGGCTGATTTACAGCGAGAGGGGTGGAGTTGGGAGAGGCTTGTGGTGTTGCAGAAAATGTATCCGAACAAGAGGAGGGTCTGCGTGATTTACAGATGAAGGCACAGCTGGCCTTTGGACAGAAAAGTGTGCAGTGATGAAAACTAGGGGAAAACTAGGGGAAGATGGAGCATACTGGCACTGTACAATTATTATTATTATTATTATTATTATTATCATTATTATTATTATTATTATTATTTTAAACATAGCACGAGTTATAATTTATGTGGTGGTGTTTGTAGTGGTGTTAGTGGTAGTGGTGATGGCACTTGTGATGGTGGTAGAAGTTCTGCTGCCAATTTTGTCGGTGCGTGTCCTTTGCTCCCTTCACACGGATTTACTTATCAGTTAGTTCAAAATTTTATAGGAGGAAAGGTGATGCGGATGGAGCGACAGAGGGGAGTGGGATGCCCAGAGTCCAATGTGTGTGTGTGTGTGTGTGTGTGTGTGTGTGTGTGTATGTGTGTGTGTGTGTGTGTGTGTGTGTGTGTTTGCACTTCATCAATAATGAAAAATTACAGTACACTATAATTATAATGATAATATTTTATTATGAGAAAATTGTTAACAGGACTTCATGGACTGAGTGTACACATCTATTTAAAAACAAGACAAATACATTTGTTACAAAGTTATAGAAAATTAGGTAATTGGAAACGTTAACCTGTCGTGTCCACTGTGCCACGTTTATTTATATTGCTGCTATAGACTCGGTATAATACTTTGTCTTTCGGCAGGGAAGAGACACATTGGAATATAAAATTCATTTGATGCCCAACTGTCATCCTTCATTTTTGCATCCCCGCATTCCGGTCACCTTTCCTTCACTAGTGATTGCTCGTTTTCCATCACTCTGTGTCACCATTTTAGCGGCAGTGGGGAGTAGTCAGTATCTCATCGCTGTCTTCACGAATCGAGGGAGACCAGCCTTCCTCCATGCTTTTGTTCATCGTCTTCCATGGCAAAAATTCTCTAGGCATGATGGCCACAGTAACGCGTGTTTCCATGAATGTAACGGAAGGGTAGGAAATAAACAAAGCGTGGAGAAGTGCGTCACTTGCTGTCCGCCGATTGCCGGGAGGGAAGAGAATCAAAAATAGGGAATTCGGTAAGGTAAGCCATGAGATGTCTCAGCTGAGCCTCTCCCTACAGTCATGCATTCTAAATTCTTGTTACTGTGATTTCCATTTGCATCCAAATGCATTTAGCACTCATCAATACACTTTCGAGAATTTCTACATAAATATGTCCTTATTTTGCATTGATAATTTGGAGTGAAAATAGTAAAGTACATAGTCGACATCGACTTGTATAAAATAAACAAAGTATAAGCCTATAAATTATTTAATTTGCAGACTCAAAAATACAAGTAATACGATGGGACTACCATAGTCAGTGATATCGAGATAAATCGATTTATTAATTTTATGCAGCGATTCTCTCAACTCACACTGAAAACGAAAGTGATCACGGCCGTTCATACTAAAACAAACTTCTCTCAGACCACTAGGATTTTTTTTTTTTTGTATGTGAGAGGGTCATTGACCAAACGAAACAAAAAAAAAAAGAAATACGGAAAAAAATAAATAAATAAATCTCACTGAGGTGCCATTCCCAAAATGTGGGAGGAGGCAGTAGACACCTGCCGAAACGATAATTACTCCCAGTGATGTCTAAAGCACTGTTCAGGGGGTGCTGTGAACTTATCATTCAACCAAGCTGTGACCTCACTGAACGTTTCCCTTTGTGTCTCACAACACAAGGGGACAGTCACAGCCTGCCCTCTAAAGACAACTCTCTTCCTACACACAAAACTACAAGCACCTAATAACACACACACCCTTCACTCAAAAATTTAAAAATCATCATGGCGACTCCTACACCAGCCTCGGAGTCCCCATCTGGGGAGGGGACCATAAATGTCCTCAGGTCGGACTGCCTTTCTGTCGACGACCCTAAGTGTCTTGATACCGCCCCCCCTCAACTTTTTCTTCATTAACTTCTGCAACATTCGCGGTCTAAGATCTAATTTTCAATCTGTAGAACACCACCTCTCCTCTTCTAAACCTCATCTTCTTTTCCTCACTGAAACTCAGGTGTCTGAGGCAACTCACAGTAGCCCCTTTTCTGTTCCCTCCTACTTTCTCTATCGTCATTTTCGATCCAAAGCTGGATGCTGCGTTTATGTGCGCAATGACTTAACCTGCTCTCGTGCCCACGCTCTTGAATCTTCCGAGTTTTCCACCATCTGGCTACGACTACAGAATCACTCTTATACTAAATTTATCTGTGCTGTATACCTCTCACCTAACTCCTCTGACTATAAGAAATTCTTTGACTACTTAACTTCCAAAGTGGAGCACATTCTGACCTTCTGCCCTTTTTAAGAGATCTCCATTCTTGGAGACTTCAATGTTCACCACCAGCCTTGGCTTTCCTCTCCCTTCACAGACCATCCTGGTGAACTAGCCTACAATTTTGCTATCCTCCATGACCTAGAGCAATTGGTGCAACACCCTACTCGTATTCCTGACCGTCTTGGAGATACGCCCAACATTCTTGACCTTTTCCTGACCTCTAATCCTTCTGCTTATGCTGTCACCCTTTCTTCTCCGTTGGGCTCCTCCGATCAGAATCTCATATCTTTATCTTGTCCTATCACTCCAATCCCTCCGCAGGATCCCCCTAAGCGAAGGTGCCTCTGGCGTTTTGTCTCTGCTAGTTGGGGGGATCTGAGGAGGTATTTTGCTGATTTTCCTTGGAATGACTATTGCTTCCGTGTCAGGGACCCGTCTTTGTGTGCTGAGCGCATAACAGGGGTGATAGTGTCTGGCATGGAGGCATACATTCCTCACTCTTTTTCTCGTCCTAAACCTTCTAAACCTTGGTTTAACACAGCTTGTTCTCGTGCTATACATGATAGAGAGGTGGCCCACAAAAGGTACTTAAGCCTTCCATCACCAGAAGCTCATGCACTTTATATTTCTGCCCGGAACCATGCCAAGTCTGTTCTCCAACTAGCCAAAAACTCCTTCATTAACAGAAAATGTCAAAACCTTTCAAGATCTAACTCCCCTCGTGATTTCTGGCATCTAGCCAAAAATATCTCCAATAACTTTGCTTCTTCTTCTTTCCCTTCTCTATTTCAACCAGATGACACCACTGCTATCACATCTATTTCTAAAGCTGAACTTTTTGCTCAAATTTTTGCTAAAAACGCTACCTTGGACGATTCTGGGCCTGTTCCTCCCTCTCCTGACTACTTCATGCCACCTATTAAAATTCTTTGCAATGATGTTTTCCATGCCCTCGCTGGCCTAGACCCTCGGAAGGCTTATGGACATGATGGGGTCCCTCCTATTGTTCTCCGAAACTGTGCCTCCGTGCTTGCACCTTGCCTAGTCAAACTCTTACAGCTCTGTCTGTCAACATCTACCTTTCCTTCTTGCTGGAAGTTTGCCTAACTTCAACCTGTTCCTAAAAAGGGTGACCGTTCTAATCCCTCAAACTACCGTCCTATTGCTTTAATTTCCTGCCTATCTAAAGTTTTTGAATCTATCCTCATCAGGAAGATTCTTAAACATCTATCACTTCACAACCTTCTATATGATCGCCAGTATGGTTTCCGTCAAGGCCGCTCTACTGGTGATCTGGCTTTCCTTACTGAATCTTGGTCATCCTCTTTTAGAGATTTTGGTGAAACTTTTGCTGTTGCCTTGGACATATCAAAAGCTTTTGATAGAGTCTGGCACAAAGCTTTGATTTCCAAACTACCGTCCTACGGTTTCTATCCTTCTCTCTGTAACTTCATCTCAAGTTTCCTTTCTGACCGTTCTATTGCTGCTGTGGTAGACGGTCAATGTTCTTCTCCTAAATCTATTAACAGTGGTGTTCCTCAGGGTTCTGTCCTGTCACCCACTCTCTTTTTATTATTCATTAATGATCCATTAATCTATTAATCCATTAATCCATTAATGATTCATTAATGATATCCACTCCTACGGTGATGATACCACCCTGCACTTTTCCACGTCTTTTCATAGACGTCCAGCCCTTCAGGAGGTAAACATATCACGCAGGGAAGCCACAGAACGCCTGACTTCTGATCTTTCCAAAATATCTGATTGGGGCAGAGCTAACTTGGTATTGTTCAATGTCTCAAAAACTCAATTCCTCCATCTATCAACTCGACACAACCTTCCAGACAACTATCTCCTCTTCTTCAATGACACTCAACTGTCCCCCTCTTCTACACTGAACATCCTCGGTCTGTCCTTTACTTATAATCTGAACTGGAAACTTTACATCTCATCTCTAGCTAAAACAGCTTTTATGAAGTTAGGTGTTCTGAGACGTCTCCGCCAGTTTTTCTCACCCCCCCAGCTGCTAACTCTGTAGAAGGGCCTTATCCGTCCATGTATGGAGTATGCTTCACATGTCTGGGGGGTTTCCACTCATACTGCTCTTCTAGACAGGGTGGAATCAAAAGCTTTTCGTCTCATCAACTCCTCTCCTCTAACTGACTATCTTCAGCCTCTCTCTCACCATCGCAATGTTGCATATCTAGCTGTCTTCTACCGCTATTTTCATGCTAACTGCTCTTCTGATCTTGCTTACTGCATGCATCCCCTCCTTCCGCGGCCTCGCTGCAGAAGACATTCTTCTTTCTCTCCCCCCTATTCTGTCCACCTCTCTAACGCAAGAGTTAACCAGTATTCTCAATCATTCATCCCTCTCTCTGGTAAACTCTGGAACTCCCTGCCTGCTTATGTATTTCCACCTTCCTATGACTTGAATTCCTTCAAGAGGGAGGTTTCAAGACACTTATCCATCAATTTTTGACCACTGCTTTGACCCTTTTATGGAACTGGCATTTCAGTGGGCATTTTTTTTATTAGATTTTTGTTGCCCTTGTCCAGTGTCCTTCCTACATAAAAAAAAAAAAGATGTCAAAAGAATAATGGAAAATTAAAGGATAAGTGTCTTGAATCCTCCCTCTTGAAATTTCAGAGTTCAGGTCATAGGTAGGAGGAAATATAGAAGCAGGTAAGGAGTTTCAGAGTTTACCAGATAAAGGGATGAATGATTGAGAATACTGGTTAATTCTTGCATTAGAGAGGTGGACATAATGGGAGTGAGAGAAGGAAAAAAGTTTTGTGCAGTGAGGCCGTGAGAAGTGGGGAGACATGCAGTTAGCAGGATTAGAAGACAAGTTAGCATGAAAAATAGCGGTACAAGATAGTAAGAGATGTAACACTGCGGCGATGAAAAAGAGGCTGAAGACAGTAAATCAAAAGAGTTGATAAGATGAAAAGCTTCTGATTCCACCCTGTCTAAAATAGTGGTATGAGCGAAACCCTTTCCTCTCCATACATGTGAAGCATACCCCATAGATGGGCAGATAAGACCCCTGTACAGAATTAGGGGAGGGGAGGAGAAAAAAACTGGAGATATAAATCAGAACGGCTATCTTCAAAGAAGCTGTTTTAGCTAGAGATGAGACGTGAAGTTTCCAGTTTAGATTATAAGTAAAGGACAGACCGACGATATTCATTGTAGATGGGGAGAGTTGAGGGTCATTGAAGAAGAGGGGATAGTAGTCTGGAACGTTGTGTCAAGTTATTAAATGGAGGAATCAAGTTTTTAAGGCACTGAACAATGCTAAGTTTGCTCTGCCCCAATCAGAAATTTTATATAGATAAAAAAAATCAGGTGTTTTAGGGCTTCCCTGCGTGAACTGTTTACTTCCGGAAGGGTTGGACATCGAAGAAAAGTCGTGGAAAAGCGCAGGGTGGTATCATCAGCGTAGGAGTGGATAGGCCAAGAGGTTTGGTTTAGGAGATTATTGATGAATGATAGGAAGAGAGTGGGGGACAAGACAGAACCCTGAGCAACATCACTGTTAATAAATTTAGGAGAACAGTGACCATCTATCACAGCAGGAGTAGAATGGTCAGAAAAGAACTTCTCTCAAGATGAAATTACAGAGAGAAGGATAGAAGTTGTAGGAGGGTAGTTTGGAAATCAAAGCTTTGTGCCAGACTCTATCAAAAGCTTTTCATATGTCTAAAGCAACACCATAAGTTTCACTAAAATCTCTAAAAGATGATGACCAAGACTCAGTTAGGAAAGCCAGATCACCAGTAGAGCGGCATTGATGGAAAACATACTGGCGATCAGATAGAATGTTGTGAAGTGGTAGATGTTTAAGAATCTTCCTGTTTGGGATAGATTCAGAAACTTTAGATGGACAGGAAATTAACGCAATAGAACGGTAATTTGAGGAACTAAAACGGTCACCCCTTTTAGGAACAAATTGAATGTAAACAAACTTCCAGCAAGAAGGAAAAGTAGATACTGACAGACGAAGTTAAGAGTTGGAATAAGAAAAAGAGAAAGAGTGAGGAATGTACGTCTCCATGCCAGACATTATCTCCTTTGTTATGCGATAAACACACAGAAACATGCCTCTGACACGGAAGCAGTAGTAATTCCAATCTAATGCCTTCTCAAGTCCCCTCAATTAGCAGAGGCACCTCCGCTGAGGGAGATCCTCAGGAGGGATTGGAGTGATAGGACAAGATACAGATATGAGATTGGGAGAAGATAAAGTAACAGCATAAGCAGAAGAATTAGAGGTTAAGAAAAGGCTAAAAATGTTGGGACAGTCAGGAATACGAGTAGGGTGTTGCACCAGTTGCTCTAGGTCGTGGAGAATAGGAAAGTTAATGGCTAATTCACCAAGATGGTCAGTGAAGGGAGAGGAAAGCCAAAGCTCGTGGTGAACATTAAAGTCTCCAAGAATGGAGATCTCTTCAAAAGGGAAGAGGGTCAGAATGTGTTCCACATTGGAAGTTAAGTAGGCAAAGAGTTTCTTATCGTCTGAGGAGCTAAGTGAGAGGTATACAACACGTATAAATTTAGTTGGAGAGTGACTGCAGTCGTAGCCAGATGGTAGAAAACTCGGAAGATTCTAGAGCGTGGGCACGAGAACAGGTTAAGTCGTTGCGCACATAGACGCAACATTTGGATCGAAAATGATAATAAAGTAGGAAGGAACAGAAAAGGGATTAATGTCAGTTGCCTCAGACACCTGTGTTTCAGTGAGGAAACGAAGATGAGGTTTCGTAAATTGAAAATCAGATCTAAGACCACGAATGTTGCAGAATTTAATGAAAAAAAAGTTGAGGGGTGTCAAGTCATTCAGGGTCGATACCAGAAGAGCAGTACGACCTTAGGACATTTGTGGTCCCCTCTCCAGATGGGGAACTCCGAGGTTGGTGTAGGAGTTGCCATACTGATTTTGAATTTTAAGTGAAGGGTGTGTGTGTAATTACATGCATGTATTTTTGTGTGAAGGGAGAGAGTTGTCTGTAAAGACAGGCTGTGACTACCTCCTTTTGTAGAAAAGGAAAACTTCCTGTAAGATCACAGCTGGGTTTAATGATAAGTTCACTGTACCCCCTGATCCAGTGCTTAAAACCTCACTGGGAGTAATTATCATTTCGGTAGGTGTCTACTGTCTGCCTCCTCTATTTGTAGCTATCAGCATGCCATCAATGTGTTTCAGTGAGGAAAAGAAGATGAGGTTTCGTAAATTGAAAATCAGATCTAAGACCGCGGATGTTGCAGAATTTAATGAAGAAAAAGTTGAGGGATGTCAAGTCATTCAGGGTTGATACCAGAAGAACAGTCCGACCTTAGGACATTAGGACATTTGTGGTCCCCTCCCCAGATGGGAAACTCCGAGGTTGGTGTAGGAGTTGCCATACTGATTTTGAATTTTAATTTTGTTCAAGTAGAGGTACTTGCAGAAAATTTCATAGTGATGCTGAGTTGAGGAAGTGGTGGATAGCTCCTGTTAAGAGAGATAAGAGGTGTCCAGCAGCAGCCAGATAAGGGTGTCACAGGCACTTCACTGAGGACACCTATGTTGCTGCCACTACTTCAAGTAAGTTATGTTAAAGGTTCTACAGTCCGTGTCAAGTGTTCGGCTAGGCCAGAGGTCGGCAACCCAGAATTAGAGAAAAGCCACTTTCTTCAGTCTTGACAGGAACCCAGTGCTGCTGGAGCCACAGCGTAAAATCTACTACGAATGTAGATTACGAAACCTAATAAATTTCCTCCATACGAAAGTTAAGTAATATAACCATAGACAAAATAATCATACAAATTGTACCGTAGTAGTAGTAAAAGTAGTAGTAGTAGTAGTAGTAGTAATAGTAGAAGTTGTAGTTACTAAATAGTAGTAGTAGTAGTAGTTAATATAATAACAGTAATAATAATAATAATAATAGTAATAATAATAATAATAATAATAATAATAATAATAATAATAATAATAATAATAATAATAATAACAATAATAATAAAATTAACAATAGTAATGATGATAATAATAATAATAATAATAATAATAATAATAATAATAATAATAATAACAATAATAATAATAATAATAATAATAATAATAATAATAATAATGATAATAATAATAATAATAATAATAATAATAATAATAATTATTATTATTATTATTATTATTATAACAATAATAATAATAATAACAACAACAACAACAACAACAACAACAACAACAACAACAACAACAGCAATAACAACAACAATAACAAACAACAACAACAACAACAACAACAACAACAACAACAACAACAACAACAACAATAATATTAATAATAATAATAATAATAATAATAATAATATTATTATTATTATTATTATTATTATTATTATTATTATATTTATTATTATTATTATTATTATTATTATTATTATTAATATTATCATTATTACTATTACTATAATCATTATTATTAATGATTATATCAATAGAAATAGCAGCTGTCATAAAATAAACTTATAATAATTAAGTACGAAGACACTCGTTTAACTTTATAATTCTATGATGGCAGCAAATGAACAAATAAGGTATATTCTTTTCAAACATGATAAGTGTAATTACTATATCAGTATTTGGTCACCATGATGATTTTAAATCGGGGAGAGAGAGAGAGAGAGAGAGAGAGAGAGAGAGAGAGAGAGAGAGAGAGAGAGAGAGAGAGAGAGAGAGAGAGAGAGAGAGAGAGAGAGAGAGAGAGAGAGAGAATTAAGTCTTAATTAATGTGATTTCTGGTCCTGTGTTTCTTTGGAGAGATGCTCAATGTTTGGCAAATATGTTGCCGTTTTGAGTTTCAGGCAGGACTGCAGGCTTGTATCATTCAATCGGCTGCGTAGTTTTTTTTTTTTTTTTTTATATATATAAAGTTCATGCTAGAAAACACTTGTTCACACAATTAGATCCAAAAAGAGGTAGAATGCCAAAGGCATATATCTTTTCATGCGTCTGATAAGGAATTCCACACTTAATACACAATCTGATCTCGTATTTGTAGTCCAGACAATTCAGTCCATTTGTGTTGAAATGCCAGTGTAGCATGTTGTTTCTCCAGGTTTTTTTTTTAATATCGGAGACCAGGCCTCTGAATTTTTTTACTCTATAAGTCTTTTCCTTGCAAAATCAGCTAATTCCAGTTCCAGTTCTGCTTGATTCACTCCAGTAAAAGCTGCAAAATTGAGTGAGTCTGTATCTGCATCAAAGGGGTTGATCACAAATGACAACGTGGCCTTTTCTGAATTCTTGAAAACGTCCTTTAAAGGATTTTTTTTTCGTTTTCATTAGTGCATTTTTTACGATATCAATATCAAGCTCAAAGTCTGTTCCTTCTCCAAATTACTTTAATGAAGGAAAGTGAACTAGAAATCCTCTCTCAAAATCTCTAACAAACAAAGATAGTTTTCGCTCAAAAGAAAGGACTTCTTCCAAAAGCATCAGAGCAGTGTTTCCCTTTCCTTGTAGTTTCCTATTGAGCTCATTTAAATGTGAAGTGATATCCACCAAGAAGTGAAACTTCTGTAGCCATTCAGGATTTGTAAGTATACATAGTCATGGTGGCCTTTCTCCTCCAGAAATTTATTCACTTCATCAAGGAATGCTGCAAAACGTGCAAGCACCCGACCCCTTGAAAGGCAATGGATTTTATGTAAGGGGAGGTCTGAATACTGGGAATCGATTTCTTCCAAAATCATGAAACTGTCGGTGGTTTCAGCCTTTTGCCATTATTTTCCTAATAATGTTCACGACTAAGACCATTACTTCAGTGAACTCTGATGGGCAAGATAGTGCATACAATGCCTCTTGGTGAACGATGCAGTGAAATTATATTATTACACGATTCAGCTCTCGTTTTAAGAGAGAAACAAACCCCTTACGTATACCTGCCATACTCGGTGCACCATCAGTTGCAACATGAATAATGTGGTTGGTCTGAATTCCTTTTCCTTAAAGCAGGTTATAATTGTTGAAAATATATTCTCACTTCTAGTTTGATCAGTGAGAGGCAACAAGTCAATGAGTTCTTTTTGTGTGCCTTCAGAGTTGACATACCTGCCAAGAAGAGCAACTTGCGCAATGTCGTCAACATCACATGACTCATCACAAGCAATTGAAAAGCCACAGGCTGAATTGATGTCCACAATTTGCAGATTGGTGATGTCTTGTGCAAGTTTCAATGATCTCTCCGTCATCATTTTAGCAGACAATGGCATATTCTTAATTTTCTTAATTATTTCATCCTTGTTTTTTTAATTCTCTAAACAGATGCATTGCTGCACTGATGAAACAGTCTTTTATATATTCAAAATCTGTAAAAGGTTTTCCACATTTTCCTATCTCATGACTTATCACAAAAGTGGCAGTAGATGTATCGTTGGAGGACTTTACCCATTTCACGAATACATTCTGATTCCACTTTGCTCTGAGCTGCAGTTCCTCCACAACTTTCTCTTTGGCATCTCCAACTGGATAATTTTCAGCACAGTCACTATGTTTCCTCTGAAAATGCCTCTCAAGGTTGGATTGTTTTATTGTTGGCCAGTTCTTCATTGCATATGAGGCACAAAGGTTGCCCTCTAGAATTCTGAATGAATGCAGAATGCTCAGTCCATTCACTCCTAAACTCTCTATTTTCACCTTTAATTTTCCTCTTCCTCGATGCCATTTCTCCAGTCATTGATTACGTCTTAATATCTTTCAATGAAGAAAAGGTCGTAATAGCAGTAGCAGTAGCAGTATTAGCAGTATCTCTCTCTCTCTCTCTCTCTCTCTCTCTCTCTCTCTCTCTCTCTCTCTCTCTCTCTCTCTCTCTCTCTCTCTCTCTCTCTCATTTTTCTACGTGTCCTACGATAAGTTAGACAATTTTATGTAGGTGGCAGGAGCCGCACATCTCTTGAAAGAGCCGCACGCGGCTCCGGAGCCGCAGGTTGCCAACCTCTGAACTAACCCATCCTAACATAGCCTAACTCATCCTATCTTAATCTCTCTAACCTAACTCAACCTAATCTAATCTACCCCACCTAGCCTGACCTCACTCTAACTAACTTAAGAAAATATTCCAACATGTGATGGATTACCTAAAACACTTAAAGGAATTACTTACCATAAGTGTGTGTGTGTGTGTGTGTGTGTGTGTGTGTGTGTGTGTGTGTGTGTGTGTGTGTGTGTGTGTGTGTGTGTGTATGTGTGTGTGTGTGTGTGTGTGTGTGTGTGTGTGTGTGTGTGTGTGTGTGTGTGTGTGTGTGTGAGTGTGTGTGTGTGTGTGTGTGTGTGTGTGTGTGTGTGTGTGTGTGTGTGTGTGTGTGTGTGTGTCTGTGTGTGAGTGTGTGGGTGTGTGTGTGTGTGTGTGTGTGTGTGTGTGTGTGTGTGTGTGTGTGTGTGTGCATAAGTGTAATGGAATGTTGGAAAAACAAAAAAAAGGTCGATTTCTTTGTTTGATCATTCGCTTTTTTTTATTTTTTTATAAATAAGTACCTACTGTTTTTTTTTTTGTTTGTTTGTTTGTAAACTTTCCTCCTTGATTCTTGGTTCATTTATTCTTCCCTTTGTTTGTTTGTTCCTCTCATTTTGCTTTTCTCTTTCTTTTTTTCTTTTTTTCCTGCTTTATTTATTGCTTTGTTTCTTTATTTCTTTTATACTTATTTATTTGTTTGTTTGTTTGTTTGCTTGCTTGTTTCTTCGATTTTCTCCTCATTTACTTGTTTCTTAATTTGTTTATTTAATTTATTTTCTTTATTTCTTTGCTTATTTTTCTTTGTTTATTTTTTATTGTTTGTTTCTCTCATTAATTCATTATTTGCTTGTTTCTTTGCTCTTGTTCTTGTTCTTCTTCTACTACTACTACTTCTACTACTACTACTACTACTACTACTACTACTACTACTACTACTACTACTACTACTACTACTACTACTACTGCTACTACTACTACTATTACTGCTACTACTATTAGTGCTACAACAACAACAACTACTACTACTACTACTACTACTACTACTAGTAGTAGTAGTAGTAGTAGTAGTAGTAGTAGTAGTAGTACTACTACTACTATTATTGCAACTACTATTACTGCTACAACAACAATAACAAAAACAACAACTACTACTACTACTACTACTACAACTACTACTACTACTACTACTACTACTACTACTACTACTACTACTACTACTACTACTACTACCTTTTTTTTTTTATGTAGGAAAGACACTGGCCAAGGGCAACAAAAATCCAATAAAAAAAAATACCCACTGAAGTGCCAGTCCCATAAAAGGGTCAAAGAGGAAGTCAAAAATTGATGGATAAGTGTCTTGAAACCTCCCTCTTGAAGGAATTCAAGTCATAGGAAGGTGGAAATACAGAAGCAGGCAGGGAGTTCCAGAGTTTACAAGTGAAAGGAATGAATGAATGAGAGTACTGGTTAACTCTTGCATTAGAGAGGTGGACAAAATAGGGGTGAGAGAAAGAAGAAAGTCTTGTGCAGCGAGGCCGCGGGAGGAGGGGAAACATGCAGTTAGCAAGATCAGAAGAGCAGTTAGCATGAAAAATAGCGGTAGAAGATAGCTAGAGTTGCAACACTGCGGCGGTGAAAGAGAGGCTGAAGACAGTCAGTTAGAGGAGACGAGATGATGAGACGAAAAGCTGTTGATTCCACCCTGTCTAGAAGAGCAGTCTAGAAGAGTCCAGAAGAGCAGAAGAGTGAGTGGAAACCCCCCCAGACATGTGATGCATACTCCATACATGGACGTATAAGGCCCTTGTACAGCGATAGCAGCTGTGGGGGTGTGGGGTGAAAAAAACTGGCGGATACGTCTCAGAAAGCCTAACTTCATAGAGGCTGTTTCAGCTAGAGATGAGATGTGAAGTTTCCAGTTGAGAATATAAGTAAAGGTTTCTTTACTTAGTGTAGTATAGTAAAGGGGGACAGTTGAGTGTCATTGAAGAAGAGGAATAGTTGTCTGGATGGTTGTGTCGAGTTGATAGATGGAGGAATTGAGTTTTTGAGGCATTGAAGAATACCAAGTTAGCTCTGCCCCAATCAGAAATTTTAGAAAGATTCTGTGGCTTCCCTGCGTGAAATATTTACCTCCTGAAGGGTTGGACGTCTATGAAAGGACGTGGAAAAGTGCAGGGTGGTATCATCAGCGTAGGAGTGGATAGGACAAGAAGTTTGGTTTAGAAGATCATTAATGAATAATAAGAAGAGAGTGGGTGACAGAACAGAACCCTGAGGATCACCACTGTTAATAGATTTAGGAGAAGAACAGTGACCGTCTACCACAGCAGCAACAGAACGGTCAGAAAGGAAACTTGAGATAAAGTTATCAAGTTATCAAGTTATCAAGTTATCAAGTTATATCTATCAAAAGCATTTGTTATGTCCAAGGCAACAGCAAAAGTTTCACCAAAATTCTCTAAAAGAGGATGACCAAGACTCAGTAAGGAAAGCCAGAAGATCACCAGTAGAGCGGCCTTGACGGAACCCATACTGGTGATCAGATAGAAGGTTGTGAAGTGATAGATTTTTAAGAATCTTCCTGTTGAGAATAAATTCAAAAATTTTACATAGGCAGAAAATTAAAGCAATAGGACGGTAGTTTGAGGAATTACAACGGCCACACTTTTTAGGAACAGGTTGAATGTAGGCAAACTTCCAACAAGAAGGAAAGGTAGATGTTGACAAACAGAGCTGAAAGAGTTTGACTAGGCAAGATGCAAGCACGGAGACACAGTTTCGGAGAACAATAGGAGGGACCCCATCAGGTCCATAAGCCTTCCGAGAATTTAGGCCAGCAAGGGCATGGAAAACATAATTACGAAGAATTTTAATAGGTAGCATGAAGTAGTGAGAGGGTGGAGGCGAGGGAAGAACAAGCCCAGAGTTTTTAGCAAAGGTTTGAGCGAAGAGTTCAGCTTTAAAAATAGATCTGATAGCAGTGGTGCCATCTGGTTGAAATAAAGGAGGGAAAGAAGAAGAAGCAAAGTTATTGGAGATATTTTTTGGCTAAATGCCAGAAGCCACGAGCGGAGTTAGATCTTGAAAGGTTTTGACACTTTCTGTTAATGAAGGAGTTTTTGGCTAGTTGAAGAACAGACTTGGCATGGTTCCGGACAGAAATATAAAGTGCATGAGATTCTGGTGATGGAAGGCTGAAGTACCTTTTGTGGGCCACCTCTCTATCATGTAAAGCACGAGAACAAGCTGTGTTAAACCAAGGTTTAGAAGGTTTAGGACGACAAAAATTGTGAGGAAAGTACGCCTCCTTGCCAGACACTATCACCTTTGTTATGCGCTCAGCACACAAAGACGGGTCTCTGACACAGAAGCAGTAACCATCATATATATATATATATATATATATATATATATATATATATATATATATATATATATATATATATATATATATATATATATATATATATATATATATAATACACAAACTATTACAATAGTGATGGAAGCTGGTGCGAGTCACTCAAGAGGAGGGCAGTGTGGTGCCCAGATGTCTTCAGCCGACACCATTCAATAGCAGCTGTAGTAGGCATGCCATGTAGGTTAGGTAATGTTAGGTTAGGTATTGCTACACATCATTTAGGTTAGGTTAGGTAATGCTAGGTTAGATTAGTGTTTTCTTATCTTAAAACATGAACCATTCGTAGTACTGAATGGTTTGATAAGCTAAGAAACTTCCTGTTGAGGAGGAGGAGGCAGTAGACACCTGACGAAACGATAGTTACTCCCAGTGAGGTCTAAAGCACTGTTCAGGGGATGCTGTGAACTCATCATTAAACCTAACTGTGACCTCACTAAACGTTTCCCTTTGTGTCTCACAACACAAGGGGGAAGTCACAGTCTGCCCTCTAAAGACAACTCTCTTCCTTCACACAAAACTACAAGCACATAATAACACACACACCCTTCACTCAAAAATCTAAAAAAAATCATAATGGCGACTCCTACACCAGCCTCGGAGTCCCCATCTGGGGAGGGGACCATAAATGTCCCCAGATCAGACAACCTTTCTGTCGACGACCCTAAGTGTCTTGACACCCCCCTCAACTTTTTCTTCATTAACTTCTGTAACATTCGTGGTCTAAGATCTAATTTTCAATCTGTAGAACACCACCTCTCCTCTTCTAAACCTTATCTTCTTTTCCTCACTGAAACTCAGGTGTCTGAGGCAACTGACAGTAACCCCTTTTCTGTTCCCTTCTACTTTCTCTATCGTCATTTTCGATCCAAAGCTGGATGCTGCGTTTATGTGCGCAGTGACTTAACCTGCTCTCGTGCCCACGCTCTTGAATCTTCCGAGTTTTCCACCATCTGGCTACGACTACAGAGTCACTCTCAACTAAACTTATCTATGCTGTATACCTCTCACCTAGCTCTTCTGACTATAAGAAATTCTTTGACTACTTAACTTCCAAAGTGGAGCACATTCTGACTCTCTTCCCTTTTGAAGAGATCTCCATTCTTGGAGATTTCAATGTTCACCACCAGCTTGGCTTTCCTCTCCCTTCACTGACCATCCTGGTGAACTAGCCTACAACTTTGCTATCCTCCACGACCTAGAGTAATTGGTGCAACACCCTACTCGTATTCCTGACCGTCTTGGAGATACGCCCAACATTCTTGACCTTTTCCTGACCTCTAATCCTTCTGCTTATGCTGTCATCCTTTCTTCTCCATTGGGCTCCTCCGATCACAATCCCATATATGTATCTTGTCCTATCACTACAATCCCTCCTCAGGATCCCCCTAAGCGAAGGTGCCTCTGGCGTTTTGCCTCTGCTAGTTGGGGGACCTGAGGAGGTATTTTACTGATTTTCCTTGGAATGATTACTGCTTCCGTGTCAGAGACCCGTCTTTGTGTGCTGAGCACATAACAGCGGTGATACTGTCTGGCATGGAGGCGTACATTCCTCACTCATTTTCTCGTCCTAAACCTTCTAAACCTTGGTTTAACACAGCTTGTTCTCGTGCTATACATGATAGAGAGGTGGCCCACAAAAAGGTACTTAAGCCTTCCATCACCAGAATCTCATGCACTTTATATTTCTGTTTCTGTTCTCCAACTAGCCAAAAACTCTTTAATTAACAGAAAGTGTCAAAACCTTTCAAGATCTAACTCCCCTCGTGACTTCTGGCATCTAGCCAAAAATATCTCCAATAACTTTGCTTCTTCTTTCCCTCCTCTGTTTCAGCCAGATGGCACCACTGCTATCAGATCTATTTCTAAACCTGAATTCTTCGCTCAAACCTTTGTTAAAACCTCTACCTTGGATGATTCTGGGCTCCCTCTCCTCCACCCTCTGACTACTTCATGCCACCTATTAAAATTCTTCGTAATGATGTTTTCCATGCCCTCGCTGGCTTGCTTGCACCTTGCCTAGTGAAACTCTTTCAGCCCTGTCTGTCAACATTTACCTTTCCTTCTTGCTGGAAGTTTGCCTACATTCAACCTGTTCCTAAAAAGGGTGACCGTTCTAATCCCTCAAACTACCGTCCTATTGTTTTAATTTCCTGTCTATCTAAAGTTTTTGAATCTATCCCCAACAAGAAGATTCTTAAACATCTATCTCTTCACAACCTTCTATCTGATCGCCAGTATGGGTTCCGTCAAGGCCGCTCTACTGGTGATCTTCTGGCTTTCCTTAATGAGTCTTGGTCATCCTCTTTTAGAGATTTTCGTGAAACTTTTGCTGTTGCCTTGGACATATCAAAAGCTTTTGATAGAGTCTGGCACAAAGCTTTGATTTCCAAACTACCCTCTTACGGTTTCTATCCTTCTCTCTGTAACTTCATCTCAAGTTTCCTTTCTGACCGTTCTATTGGTGCTGTGGTAGACGGTCACTGTTCTTCTAAATCTATTAACAGTGGTGTTCCTCAGGGTTCTGTCCTGTCACCCACTCTCTTCTTATTATTCATTAATGATCTTCTAAACCAAACTTCTTGTCCTATCCACTCCTACGCTGATGATACCACCCTGCACTTTTCCACGTCTTTTCATAGACTTCCAACCCTTCAGGAGGTAAACATATCACGCAGGGAAGCCACAGAACGCCTGACTTCTGATCTTTCTAAAATTTCTGATTGGGGCAGAGCAAACTTTTCACAGTCGCTTCCTGTTGTTGTGATCGTGACCAATGAGTGGTGATGTCCGCTACCAACAACAAATCCGATTTCACAGACGTATTTCGCGGTGCTGGTTTTTTTATCTTTACCAGAAATTGGAACCTTTTGTAAAGCTATCTTGGGAACTACTGGGTCTCCCGAATAGTGCTTACTGATGCATTTACAGTGTTCGCCATAAACTATGTCGCACCCCTCTCCCACGCTGCTCCAGGTGATACAAACATGTACTGCATCAAAAAAAAAATTATTGAACTTACAACTAATACTTTATTGGCTTCCCTTGACGTCTCCAGCACTCTTCCAAACGGGCCGGAAGGCTGTCTACAAGCACCATGAGATGCTGGGGAGCGAATGTGTTCCAAAGGTGGTGAAGCGCACCTTGGAGTTTGGCTACAGCTGAACAGTCGTGGCTGCTTAACTCCCGTTTTATTATCGCCCACAAATTTTCTGTTGGTTTTAGATCCGGGGAATTAGCAGGCCAGTCTTCGAAGAATGGCACACAGCAGTCTCTGAGCCACTGTATGGCACGGTGCACCGTCCTGCATGACACATCTCGAAAGACCCCCGGTAGGTGGCCACACAGAAGCTCGAGGTAGTTCCCCTGATTCATTGTTGCGTTTTTTGGTAACACCACGAGGCTCCCCACCCCATGGTAGGAAAATCATCCCCACACCATCAACAAATCAGGGAATCTGACGGCAGGAACAATGTAGCGGAGGTCAAGGGGGTCGCTGCCTGGGCGTTGGTCCACGCGACCTTGACTGCTGGCTATCACTGTAAATCTTGACTCGTCGCTGCACAGCACGCCACGCCACTGCTCCATGGTCCAGTCTTTCATCCTCTCACAAAACGCAAGCCTTTTCTCTTGCTGGGTTACAGTAACCACAGGCTTGGGCCGCGCTGCATAGCTCAGGTACTGGAGGTCGTCGTGGATGCGGCGCGATAATATCCTCACAGTCACATTACTCAAGCAATCTTAAGTTGTATTCCCTGATTTTCCTGGCAGATACTCGTGGATTACGTTCGTCTTCAAGGTGTACCACTCAGGGTTCGCACGGAAGTTTTGCGAGTGTTTCCTGGTGGTTTCTTCTTGGTGGGTATATTGTTGCAGCAGAGTTCAGCCTTATGCTTCACATATCGTTGAACTTGGCGGACATTGACACTCGTCTGGTCAGAGATAACCCGTGTGGAGTGTCCAGCCTTGTGGAGAGCTTAAATGGGTGCGATGTCATCCCGTGACAAGATCTGGTAGCGCACCATCGTCCAGGAAAACAGCTAAACAGCAGAGTAACTGCAAGCCAGTCTAGGGGGTAGCGCGGGACTACAGCAACAGAACGCCCGCCAGTCAGAGTGATTGACAGGCGCCGATCACTTCTTCCCGCCTTTGCAAGCTGCCCGACATCCAGGCTGAGATGTCAGATGTGTAATAATTAAATTTAAAGCACATGGTGTCCGCCAAGGAAAACGAGCGCGTTTCGTGGTCTCCGACGACAATGTTTATGACGAACACTGCATTTCTTGCAAATACTCGTATCTCAAGTTCTTATTCTCTTGTATTTGTTTTATTTCCTAAATTGTACAATAAAATCATTTGACAATACAACAACATTTTGTAGACTATAATAGTAATATGATAAAAATAAGAATTTGAATGGCAGCGTGAATTTACTTCACCAGCTGTTGAAAACTTCACCCTTATTTAATCTTCTATGCCTCCTTGTTTAAAACTGTAATAATCCTCACTTACGCGTAAGATGTATCTAATTTTTCATCTAAAAGAGATATTAGATAATAATGAAATAACATTACCATTTCCATCAGAGGGCTAGGCTTGCTTTTGTTAGGCTAGGTTTAGATTAATTCAGTTCATTAATTTAATTCCTAATCCTTTCAAAAAAAAAAAAAATCATAAAAATCATATTTGTTGCTGATAATAATGATAATAATCATTGTCTTATAATTTGTACGCTAGGGGTATTTACATAAAACTCAAAATATTTCACTCTAACAATGTATGTTTACAGCATTGAGGAAGAAAAAAATAGATGATTTATTATGTGCCTGGTTGGCATACGCATAGTTTGGCGAATTTTACGCAGATATTCAAAGGAAAGAATTTAAATCAAAATGTAGCCATGTTTGCAGTAGATGGATAAAGCGTATAAAAGGCACCAGTGATGTATTTCAATTATCCATGCCTTTCTTTCTCTTTCTCAGGGAGATCTGTGCGTTGCCGTGGCTTGGTTGTAAATTGAGCCATACGTCTGGCAGTGAAAATATGGCTGTTCATCGTTACAACCGTTGTTACACTTGAACTTCACGTTATTTTGTATGTTCCACAGATGTTTCACAATTTATTTTTAATGGTCCACGTTATTACAGGAGTGATCCTTATGATTTTGCAAAAGAAATTAAGTCTGGAATACTGTTGGAGCATTACACGGCAAGAGATTCAAGCCTGACTAAACCGAGCCATGGGTAACGTGCCGCGCATTACTAGAAAATATTGTAGCTTTGGGTTTTTTTCTTTCTAATAATGCACGTTAATTTCAGATACGATATTTAGTATATGAGCTGTAGAGATGAAAAATAGACCCTATTGTACGCTCGGCGCGTTTGTCGGCTTTTGCAACGATGTTTCCAAAAAATGTTTCATAAGATGGTAATTGAGTTGTATGAAATACATGAAAGGATGTTGCTATACTTACAATGTCACTGCCGTATCGTACGAGGCGCCACATCTAAATGGGGTGACCTCCAGCGCGGTGTGTGTCGCATATTCAGTCTTTCTTCCATTATTAAATTGATTTTCTTCTATTCCCATACACCAACCGTGCTTAATACATGAACTAGATATGATGAAAGACTTGACGAAAACACTAAGAATACTTACTGATACACAGCATATACTCGTATAATAGCTTAGCACAACCTAGAACGATGCGTCTCCGAGACCGGTCGGGTTAAACACGGGAGTGATGTGCAGGGAGTGTTGTTTGCGTGACAGGATATTGATTTAGAACCAGGTGACCACTTGCGTGCCACAGCCTCGGCGTGGCCGCCACGCGGGGGTGAGCGGCTAGCAGCGGGCGTGAGTTTCATCCTGGCTCAAATGTATCGCTCGAATCTGAAAGCCATGATGATCCTGCCCTGGCTCAGCCTGCCATTCGATTCCCTGGAGGAACTCACCGAGTCTAGCATCATCTGCTACATCGTCCCCGATACTTTACTTCACAAGGGAATTATGGTGAATAACAGAGATTTTTATTGAGCTGTCCAACCTGTGTGACTGATCTGCATAAAATGGGGGTAGGATTACTTCCTCTTACCCGTCTTTGGTTAAGGAACAGAGTGGTGTGAATGAGTGTGAATGAAGAATTGTGTACCTTGGCTTGGCTATCTTTTTGGAGATTTCTGCTTTGGTACAGATGATGATTATTGTTTTGTCCTTGTATATTTTCTTTCTTTTTTCTTCTTCTTCTTTTAATGTAAGACGGTCACTGACCAAGGACAACAAGAAATTAGAAAAAAAAAGCCCATTTGGGTGCCGGTTGCAAAAAAAGTCAAAGAAGCTTTGTCATTAGGTAATAATTCACTCAATAAATCTGATTCTGTAAATTTATAATGAGTTATCGACAAGGACGCAGCTTCCGGGAGTCGGTTCGGCCGCCTGCTGTCTCAGCTGTTGATTCAAAGACTTCAGCGCCGCCACGCGTGATGTGGTGCTAGGCAAATATGACACCATGGCTAGCCACCTCTCCATTTTTGACATTATTCATACTATCTTTCAGAATGGAGTCACTTTTGAATGTTACAGGGAAACTGTGTAGTCCTATTCCCTAGTGATTTCGAGAAAATATTCAGTAATCACATTTCTGATATTGCTTTATTGTACTGATTAAACTTAAGTTTGGTCATATATGTATCGTCGAGAAGAAATAATACATAAATATACCAATGAATTTTCAAATTTTAGTAGGCCCACAAGTTTTATGCAGCAAAAAATTAATTACAAATTTATCCAGCACTGGTTAAATATAATCTAATTAAGCAAATCAAACAAAACCTAACCTAAACTTTTCTAGGAAAGAAAACATTATCAAAAATACGATTATTGATTTCTTTTACGTAACCACTAAGAATTACACATATTTCCTATAGTATATATATATATATATATATATATATATATATATATATATATATATATATATATATATATATATATATATATATATATATATATATATATATATATATATATATATATATATATATATATATATATATATATATATATATATATATATTTTAGCGTTGACACCGTAAATTTCTAATACATTACTCATAACCTAAACCTCTCCATGACTCATTTTCATCCATTTGTAGATTTTTTTATTATTTTTTTTTTTTTTTGCTTGGCTTCGGAGACTCTTCAAGAAGAATGGAACTATTTTCTTTATCAGAAAGATTCCCCGTGGAGACCTAAAGTGGACGTGATGTAAGACCATGAGAACGTCAGAAAATAGGGAAGCTGCAAGGAGCCGTCAGGCCTACACGTGGTAGTCTTTGTATGAAACATGTCTACCCTTTTCCACATACTATACCCATCTATAAATTTGTCTGATATTTTAAATCCCCATTCCCATTTAAATCTATTCGATCCATCTACCACTCTATTTTTTGTCTCTTATTTCTTGTTCATTTCGGTTAGATTTGGCTACATTTTACTTGAAAAACTTTAATTCAAAGTTTTGTAAGAATTTAATGGTCGATACAAGGGAATGAAGGTCTCGAATCGTACGTCTGGCACACTTCATGCATGCACGGGTCCCCATGTGCTGGGTAGACCCACTGAACCTACACCGGGAGCAGCAAGGCCCAAGGCCTCACCCAACTAAACCTGACCAAACATTAATACGAAACTATATTATGTCAAATTAGTTGAATTAGATTAGGTGGACAGGTTTGGTTTAGTATAGATTGGCTTGGTTTAGTTAGTGAAATGGGTAAGAGCGAAAGAGAGCGGGGATTGATTGGGCTGGACGATTGGGCACACCGCATATTTAAACTTGTACCTTGAAAATATAGTCTTGCTACCAGAATAATGTTTAAGTAAATAGTATTAAGCAACTGAAAAACTGCAGGGCTGGCTGCATGCTGGCAAGGTGTACTGCTGCTGGTCGTTCCTTGACTTCTTCTTGTGACTGTTGTTGTAAGCCAAGGCGGATAGCGTCTGCTGCCAAGGTAAAATCCACACATATTTTTTTTTCCGAGGTATGATATATTAACAGATTCTTATTTTTGTATGTAGTATATTAACAAAATTTCTATATTTCACTTTAAAGTGATAACAACATACCACCGTATCCGTATTATCGTAATAGGAGTGTTTTTAACCAAACGTAATGTCTTCTTAGGAGTAGCATATAAATCACTCAACTCATAGCTAGGAATCGCCTTATGAGTTACTCTGTATAACTCACAAGTCTAACTCCTAGCTATAAGGAGAATTCGAAGGTTATGAGTATCTTTAAGAGGAGCTTTTATTAATTTTTTTGCATACCGCCCCTGGCCACAATGCAATCTACACGCTTCCCAACAGCTTGCTGCTCAACCAACCATATTCCCCACACTTTTAGGACCAACTTAGTGAAAGTGACGAATTGTTTTCAGGTTGCTATTGATCGATTCGAAGGAAACATTATTACCTTTCTGTTGAACATCATGGTGATTGTCTTTTAACTTTTTTTATATGCTTATTTATTTATTTATTATTTATTTATTTATTAATTTTCATATCACAGTTCATTATTGGGATCCTGCTTGGGTTTGTATTAATGCAATGGTGATACTTCGACTGAAAACCTGATGCTCTTTCCCTTCCGCGTAAATGCTGACACAACAGTGGCATAACTTAACGATGTTAGCCAGGGTTAATGGCACGGCTTCCCCAGTGAAACCACATCTTGTGGAAAGTTTCCGCGGTTTGGACCGCATGTTTTCCGTGCGTACAAACTTGGAGGTTTGAAGGCCACATTGCACTTCATTGACTAGCTTGGCCCGTGATCCTAGTCAGTCGAATTTGTTCCAGCAGATCGTCGAATGATTTCGTCGACATCCCGAAGTAACTTAGGAATTTGTCTTTATGGTCTTTCAACTTGGGGTACAATGTTATAAACATCCCATGGGTTAGTCTGTCCACGGTGAATCCGTGCCCGTCGCCGGTGTAACAATCAAACCAATGCTGCTTTTTCCACATACATGCTGATACTACAGTGGCATGACTCATGATACTAGCCAGGGTCAGTGGCACAGCTCTCGCCCGGTGAAACCGCCTCTCGTGGAAAGTGGTTCAAACCGCTAGAGTGTGTTAGGTCGAATGAGTCTGAAGTCTAACTGAGAAGTCTGGAGTGTAACTAACAGTTTTGTTTTCAACACTCAGTGTCAGAAGTTTGAAGGAATCTGGCATCTTGGAGAAAATGTTTCAAGAGCGGCAACAGGATGGTCGCCACTGACTGACAGGATGCGCCACGGTTGTACTGTGTACTGTGGAGGTAAGCACTCTTCTGACATGAGCAAAGTTCTTATGGTCAGTAAGAAGGATAGGATAAGAAATAGTGTGTTCAAGCTTGATAGATTAAAAAAAAAAAAAAAAAAAAAAAAAAAAAAAATATATATATATATATATATATATATATATATATATATATATATATATATATATATATATATATATATATATATATATATATATATATATATATATATATATATATATATATATATATATTATTCAAGCCGTTTTATTATACACAAACGCCTGTTTATTCTACTCGAAATAGTATATATGTTGATTGAAAAAAAAAATAACATCTTTCCTTTGTAATTTTCAGCTGTTGTCTGTTTCAGTGAAGCAATTATATAAAGTGCGTAATATTACACAGTGTAGCCTTAATCAGACTATCTTCATACAACAACTGTAAAATATTTTGCACTAATTTGCAGCATCCACTTCCATAACAAATGAATCTGAAAAAGAGGGGATGCACTCCCTAGTTACAAAACCTGGTTTACGTATGATTTGCTAAAAACAGACTCATTTAAACATTCATACTTCATTATCAAGCGTCTCAGCGCGTTTCCAGAGAATTTTATATGCTTTAGCCTAACCTGGTATCGCAAGGTATTCGGTCCTTGGGTTTACCGGCTCGTCCTTCTTCGTACAGACTCAGTAGTCTCGGAGACAGGAATCCTTCGTCGTCACAAGGCATTACTCACCGTGTAAAAGAGGCATGGTTACAGTCTAATCAGAGTGGACTGTGGCAATGAACTGACACTTCTTTAACACGTACACGGTTATGCTAAAATTTACGTTTCCAAAAAAGCAGGGCTACTTTGGTTATAATTTATGTCATGTTCATATTTCTAAACTGTGTGTAATACTATCCAGACTAAATAATCATTCTGAACTACCGGTACTCATATATGGGGACAACTGCGAGTCATTCAGTTCGGATATCCTTACGTCCTTCCTCCCCCTCTTATTTCAGTGTAAAATTTCTGAGAAGTGGCCATCACCAGATGGCAGCAGTGTTTTTTTTTTTTTTTTTCATGGGGCCATTCTACAGACATATGAGTATATTCGGCGCATTAAAGAAAAATTGCACTACTCCTGAGTAGTAACAGAGGTAAAACTGTACTGCATCCATAAAAACAAATAGTGGAATTACTTTTCTGGTGCGTACATAATATCAGGTCATTCATTTTTTTTTTAAGGAGATACACTAAACATATGAAACGTATTAATGCAAACAGCATAAATCACTGGCAATATCTCTATACCACTGTTATCAGATCACAGAAAAAAAATAATAAATCTGTAGTATATGGAAACAACATATTTTTTTTTTTTAAATTAGAAATCGAGTGACTTGGCAAGTACCACGTGTACTGCAAGGCGATTACATGGCCTAGCCCAGAGGTCGGCAACCTGCGGCTCTTTCAAGAGACATGTGCGACTCCTGCCACCTACATAAAATTGTCTAACTTATCGTAGGACACGTAGAAAAATGAGAGAGAGAGAGAGAGAGAGAGAGAGAGAGAGAGAGAGAGAGAGAGAGAGAGAGAGAGAGAGAGAGAGAGAGAGAGAGAGAGAGAGCTACTGTTAATACTACTACTCCTGCTGCTGCTATTACGACCTTTTCTTCAGTGAAAGATATTAAGACGTAATCAATGACTGGAGAAATGGCATCGAGGAAGAGGAAAATTGAAGATGAAAATAGAGAGTTTAGGAGTGAATGGACCGAGCATTTTGCATTTGTTCAGAATTCCAGAGGGCACCCTTTGCGCCTCATATGCAATGAAGAACTCGCCAACAATAAAAAAAAAAAAAAAAAAAACCTTGAGGGGCATTTTCAGAGGAAACACAGTAACTTTGCTGAAAATTATCCAGTTGGAGATGCCAGAAAGAAAGCTGTGGAGGAACTGCAGCTCAGAGCAAAGTGGAATCAGAATGTATTCGTGAAATGGGTGAAGTCCTACAACGATACATCTACTGCCACTTTTGTGATAAGTCATGAGATAGCAAAATGTGGAGAACCTTTTACAGATTTTGAATATAATTATAAAAGACTGTTTCATCAATGCAGCAGTGCATCTGTTCAGAGAATTAAAAAACAAGGATGAAATAATTAAGAAAATTAAGAATATGCCATTGTCTTCTAAAATGATGAGGGACAGATCATTGAAACTTGCACAAGACATCACCAGTCAGCAAATTGTGGACATCAGTTCAGCCTGTGGCTTTTCAATTGCTTGTGATGAGTCATGTGATGTTGACGACATTGCGCAAGTTGCTCTTCTTGGCAGGTATGTCAACTCTGAAGGCATACAAAAAGAACTCATTGACTTGTTGCCTCTCACTGGTCAAACAAGAGGTGAGGATATATTTTCAACAATTATAACCTGTTTTAAGGAAAAGGAATTCAGACCAACCACATTATTTATGTTGTAACTGATGGTGCACCGAGTATGACAGGTACACATAAGGGGTTTGTTTCTTTCTTAAAACGAGAGCTGAATCGTGAAGTAATATCAGTTCACTGCATCGTTCACCAAGAGGCACTGTGTGCACAAACTTGCCCATCAGAGTTCACTGAAGTAATGGACTTAGTCGCA
This sequence comes from Scylla paramamosain, assembly GCF_035594125.1. Classification (NCBI taxonomy): domain Eukaryota; kingdom Metazoa; phylum Arthropoda; class Malacostraca; order Decapoda; family Portunidae; genus Scylla; species Scylla paramamosain. The sequence goes on along the minus strand of NC_087170.1, from coordinate 3,284,137 downwards.
AAAATTATTAAAAAAATAATGGCAAAAGGCTTAAACCACCGACAGTTTCGTAAACTTGGAAGAAGTCGATTCCCAGTATTCAGACCTCCTCTTACATAACAAAGTCAGTTGGCTTTCTAGGGGTCGGGTGCTTGCACGTTTTGCAGCATTCTTTGAGGAAGTGAAGACATTTCTGGAGGAGAAAGACCACGATGAATATGTATACCTTACAAATCCTGAATGGCTACAGAAGTTTCACTTCTTGGTGCATATCACTTCACATTTAAATGAGCTCAATAGGAAACTACAAGGAAAGGGAAACACTGCTCTGAAGCTTTTGGAAGAAGTTCTTTCCTTTGAACGAAAACTATGTTTGTTAGAGATGTTGAGAGAGGCTCTCTGATTCACTTTCCTTCATTAAAGCAATTTGGAGAAGGAACAGACTTTGAGGTTGATATTGATATCATAAAAAAATACACTATTGAAAACGAAAAAAAATCCTTTAAAGGACGTTTTCAAAAGAATTCAGAAAAGACCACGTTGATGCAGATAGACTCACTCAATTTTTTCAGCTTTTACCTGTATGAATCAAGCAGAACTGGAACTGGAATTAGCTGATTTGCAAGGAAAAGACTTATAGACTTCAAAATCCTTGATGCAGATAGACTCACTCAATTTTTCAGCTTTTACTGGAGTAAATCAAGCAGAACTGGAACTGGAATTAGCTGATTTGCAAGGAAAAGACTTATAGACTTCAAAATTTAGAGGCATGGTCTTCAATATTGAAAACCTGGAGAAACAACATGCTACACTGGCATTTCAACACAAATGAACTGAATTGTCTGGGCTACAAAAACGAGATCAGATTCTGTATGAAGTGTGGAATTCCTTACCAGACACTTACACAGTCATGGAAAGATATGCCTTTGGCATTCTCCCTCTTTTTGGATCTAATTGTGTGAACAAGTGTTTTCTAGCATGAACTTCATAAAAAAAATAAATAAATAAATAAACTACGCAGCCGATTGAATGATGCAAGCCTACAGTCCTGCCTGAAACTCAAAACGACAACATATTTGCCAAACATTGAGCATCTCTACAAAGAAACACAGGACCAGAAATCACATTAACTAAGACTTAATTCTCTCTCTCTCTCTCTCTCTCTCTCTCTCTCTCTCTCTCTCTCTCTCTCTCTCTCTCTCTCTCTCTCTCTCTCTCTCTCTCTCTCTCTCTCTCTCTCTCTCTCTCATAATTTCCATCCTTTTCTTTTCTTCATTATTCTCTCTCTCTCTCTCTCTCTCTCTCTCTCTCTCTCTCTCTCTCTCTCTCTCTCTCTCTCTCTCTCTCTCTCTCTCTCTCTCTCTCTCTCTCTCTCTCTCTCTCTCTCTTTCTCTCTCTCCCCGGTTTAAACTCACCATGGTGACCAGATAATGATATAGTAAGTACACTTAAAACATGTTCGAAAAATAATATACAATATTGTTCATTTGCTGCCATCATATAATTATAAAGTTAAAAGAGTGTCTTCCTACTTAATTATTATAATAATTTATTTTATGACAGCTGCTATTTCTATTGATATAATCATCATTAATAATAATAATAATTTCCGTTTTATTCATTTTTATTTATTTATTTACTTTATTTATTTATTTATTTATTTTATTATTATTTTTTTTAGGGGGGTTCAGTGAGGTTAGGTTCAGTTGGGTATGTTACGTTAGGTTAGGTATGCTAGGTTTATTATAAATCCTTTTAATTTATTTGTAAGTATTTATTTGAGTCTTTTCTTTTCTCTTTTTTTTTTGTATAGTATGTTAGGATTTGTGAGGTTAGTTAGGTTAGATTAGGTGTCTTAAGTTAGGAAACTTATGAAATTATATCTTCCTCTTGTTTATTTATTTATTTATTTATTTATTTATTTATTTTCTTTTTTTATTAGCTTAGGTAAGATTGTGTGTCAGGTTATGTCACGCTAGGTTAGGTTAGGAAGGTTATGTCAAGTTTTAAATATTTAAGTAATCACCCATATGTTCAGATTTTTTTTGTGTGTACGTTAGGTTAGGTTAACTGGATCAGGTTAGACATATTAGGTTACGTAGGGTAGGTTAGGTTAGGCTAGGATTGTAGGGATTTTATTTATTTATTTTTTATAAGTAGTCATTCCACTTTAAGTTGGGTCAGGTCAAGTTGAGTTACGTTAGGAAGGTTTAAGTGTATAAGAAATACTTCTATTTGTATGTAACTCAAAGAAGAGAAGTAGAAGAAGAAGAAGAAGAAGAAGAACAAGAAGAAGAAGAACAAGAAGAAGAAGAAGAAGAACAAGAAAATAGAAGGAGGAGGAAGAGGAGCAGAAGGAGAAGGAGAAGGAGAAGAGGAAGAAGGAAAGGAAGGAGAAAAGAAAAAGAAGAAGAAGAAGAAGAATAGGAAACTATTTATAGTTAAAGGGGAAAAAGAGGGAAAATATAATAATAATAATAATTATTATTATAATAATAATAATGATAATAATAATAATAATAATAATAATAATAATAATTAGTAGTAGTAGTAGTAGTAGTAGTAGTAGTAGTTGTTGTTGTTGTTGTTGTTGTTGTCGTTGTTGTTGTTATAATTTTCAATCGATAGTTAGAGCAGGATGATGAGGAGAAAAATAATCAAAGCTGAATAAATCTCTCTCTCTCTCTCTCTCTCTCTCTCTCTCTCTCTCTCTCTCTCTCTCTCTCTCTCTCTCTCTCTCTCTCTCTCTCTCTCTCTCTCTCGGTGAGTGGATGCCAGTAACGTACTGATCCATCTGTTTGTCTGTCTGCCTGTCTTTCTATTTATACATATATTTGTCTTTCTCTCTATTTTATCTATTCATTTTTTTCTCTCTTTCTGTCTTTTTATCTGGTAGTCTGTCTGTCTGTCTGTATGCATGTACACAAATATCAATATATGTATATCCACCCCATCTATCTATATATACTTTTAGTTAAGTGTGTGTAGGTGGGCATATATGTATGTATGTTTGTATGTATGCATGAGTGTGCCTAGCTGTCAGTGTATCTACCTATCTGTCTATCTCTACCTATCCATCTCTCTGTCTGCCGCTGTTGACAGATACCATAGCATCAAGTTCCCCGGCAGCAGCATGAAGGCAGATGTGTGGCGGCGCTGCCTTGACAAGCTGGCCAATGCCGGCGTCACGGTGAAGGATTGCTGGTATTGCAGCACCCCACAGCAGCCCCATCACGGAGGAGGAGGAGAGGGAGCTGGACACCCTTGCCCAGACCTGGATGTTAAGTGGCTTCCAGAAGGTGTGTGTGTGTGTGTGTGTGTGTGTGTGTGTGTGTGTGTGAGAGAGAGAGAGAGAGAGAGAGAGAGAGAGAGAGAGAGAGAGAGAGAGAGAGAGAGAGAGAGAGAGAGAGAGAGAGAGAGACCACAACCACACCAACAGTAACAACAACAACAACAACAACAAAAACAACAAAAACAACCACAATAGCGTAAACAAAAACCTGAAAATGAAAAACAATTGCCAGCGAGGGACAGAATACTCCATCCCAACAACTGCTAGACTCCCTCCCCTGGGTATGACACACACACACCCTGAGGCCCCAACAGGAGCAGAGAGAGTGGGACAGGCCACGCTGTCAGTACTGCTCCCGGCCCGGGCACAAGACTGAGACCTGCTACACCCGCGCTGCAGACCACCGACAAGAAGCCATCCTTAGGAGGGTCCTGACTGAAGGATGGGGAGAGCAGCAAACCCCACAACAACCCACCAAGTCTCAGCAGCCCTTTCCAGGCTCCCTTCATCAAATGGCAGCCACAACCCAGACAGTACTTCAGGTGGAGCGCCCTGTCCTGGCAGGGAGGACACTAACAAGACTCGCTCTGCCAGCACACCCGGCCACCAAGCCAATGCAAGACGGCGAGGGGGCAGGCGTGTCAGCTGTCACCTGACCGTGCTGACTGTCAACGTGAAAGGACTCCGTACAAATAATGGTGACCTCACAATTTCGTCCTGCAGCACTGTGCTGACATTGTTGCAGTAACAGTAACGTGGCTGAACGGTAAGGTGCAACCAACTTTTGGAAAAATTCCAGCCTACTCCCGGTGGACAAGGAAGGATCGCGACAGCAGAGCAGGTGAAGACGTGGCCACCTGCTTCAAAACCGGCCTCCAAACCCAGGAATTGGAGGTAGCACTTCCACACCTGACAGAGGCGCAGTTCTTCAGGGTTGTGATGGATGATTGCAGTGGACTCCACCTCTGTGGCATGTACCGGCCCCCCAGGCAAAGAAGAGCTCCACTTGACTTCCTGACAGAGGAGCTAGACACCCTGCTCCTGCGCCACAAGTGCTCCCAGGTGATGATAGTGGGGGACTTAAATTTCCACCTGGAGAATGAAGCCTATACAAGCATACTGAGTGTGCAGGGCCTGGTAAACCACGTCACCTTCCCCACCCACGAGCGGGGAGGGCTGGTAGACCCTGTGCTGCCAGGCCTCCCTGAGACCAGTGTCCGTTGCCAGCAGCTAGGGCCAGTAGGCAGCTCAAACCACTATGCTGTAATGACACAAGTGGAGCTGAGTGCAGCGAGGGAAGATGCTGTCCCGCGCACCATCTGGCTCTGGGAGAGAGCTGACTGGCCATCCATAAAGCACGATATGGCGCACACTGACTAGGAGGTCCTTCTGGTGGGGGATGCTGAGGCCTCACCACCAAACTCCTCGCCCTACAACAGCTGCATGTTCCCAACCGGGTGTACCTCACCAGGTCAAGTGACCCAGCCTGGTTTGGCTACCGCTGCAGGGCTGCTGCTGAGGCCAAGTATGCTGGTTGGCTGAAGTACAAGTGTCATCCGTCATCAAGGAATAAGGCACAACACCGGGAAGCCTGCAGATGTATGATGGCCACCTGCAGTTGAACGAAGAGACAACAGAGGGAGCACCTGAAGCGCAAACTCTGCGGCCCAGGAGTTGGCAACAAGACTTGGTGGAGCCTGGTTAAGGAGCGACAGGGGACGAGCCATCAAGACGCCATCCCACCACTCACAAGGCCAGACGGGTCCACTGCCACGAGCAGCGTGGAAAAAAATTCACTCCTGGCCCAGCACTTCAGCACTAAGATGAAGGTAGAAGACCCAGAGCGACCTGCACCACGCCTATCACAAGAAACCGAATGCATGGTTATCATTGCGTCGGTGGAAGCGGGGCAGGTTGAGCAGCTCCTCGGCGAGGTGGATGTGAGTAAAGCCATCGGCCCAGACGGTGTTAGTCCACTGCTCCTCAAGTACTGTGCCAAGGAGCTATCGGGTCCCCTCTCTTCAGTCTTCACATCTTGCCTGAGGGAGTGCAAGTGGCCCTCAATATGGAAGGAGGCACACGTGGTACCGGTCCATAAAAGAAGCTCGAGGTCTGAGCCCACCAATTACAGACCAATCTCCTTGCTCTCCGTGGTTGGCAAGGTTCTTGAGCGCGTGGTAGCTGGAGCCATAAGACGGCACGTGAGTGAGAACCACCTCCTCTCAGACCAGCAGTTTGGCTTCAGGCCCAGCCGGTCAACTGCTGATCTCCTCCTTCTCCTATCCAAGGACTGGCAAGACTCCTTGGATGAAGGCCTCGACAACCTTGTGGTGGCTCTGGACATTGCTGGAGCCTTTAATAGGGTCTGGCATGAGGGGCTCAATGAGAAGCTTCGCGCCAAGGGTGTCCAAGGGGACCTTCTGGCACTGCTCGGTGACTATCTCCAGGGGAGGACCCTTCGGGTGGTGGTCAATGGGCAGTCGTCAGGGCCTTCACCAGTAGAAGCCTCGGTTCCACAGCGTTCAGTGCTGGGCCCAATCCTGTGGAACATCTTATATTGATGACATCCTTCGGCAGCTACCAACAGTGGTATCGTATGCTGACGACTGTACACTCTCCCGCTCCTACTGCCGCTTCAACAGCCAGCGGGCCATCAGTGAGTTGAACAGGCAGCTCAGACTGGTGGAGCAGTGGGGAGAAGTGTGGCAGGTCAGCTTTGCTCCAGAGAAGACGCAGGCCATGGCCATCTCACGGTTCCCAGGTGCCTCGCAAGCAATCGCAGGACAGCTGTACTCGTACTTTGGGGGCAAGAACCTGGCACTTCAAGACCACATCAAGATCTTGGGAGTGTCTGTGGACCGTGGCCTGCGCTTTGAACCACCACATTGCTGCCATCGCCAATCAAGCCTCATTGAGAGTCTCTGCCCTGCATAGGGTGGTACCAAGCCTCGACTCGCGGGGCATCCTCACCCTGTACAAGGCACAAATACGCCCTTGCCTTGAGTACGGTGCCCTGTCCTGGATGTCTGGCGCTGCCACCCCCACATGCAGAGACTCGATGCAGTCCAGCGGCGTGCCCTATGACTGGTGGCGACCGAGGACGACCAGCAACCATCTTCATCTTTGACGTCCTTGGAGCAACGCAGGGACGTGTCGGACACTGGTGGTGTGCCACAAGGCCCAGGTGCAGGGCGTCCCCCACCTCACCGCACTGAGGCTTCCCCCGCCAGCCGTGCAGAGGCACACTAGGACTGCCCTCTGCAGCGACGAGATGGTGGAGATACCTCGTTCACATTCACAGCCAGAACATCACGGCTGTGGATCATGTTCACGGCAGCCACGCCCCTGGTACCGAACATATCCACACACCAAGTGAAGCTCGCTGCCCACAGGTGGCGGGAAACCCTCTCGTCCTCGTTAGTGCTCCACACATAAGCACTCATAGACACAACTTCCTGTATATATACTTATTGTGTTTTTTTTTTGTGAGTGTAAATTTCATATTTATACATTACGTAATTAATGTATATAGTGTTTTTTTTTTTTTAATAGTTTTTACATCCAACGCAAAACTTCAAGCCTTTTTGTGGATATGTTTATATAAAGAGAGAGAGAGAGAGAGAGAGAGAGAGAGAGAGAGAGAGAGAGAGAGAGAGAGAGAGAGAGAGAGAGAGAGAGGGAGAGAGAGAGAGGAGAGAGAGAGAGAGAGAAGAGAAAAGAAGAGAGAGAGAGAAAGAGAGAGAGAGAGAGAGAGAGAGAGAGAGAGAGAGAGAGAGAGAGAGAGAAGAGAGAGAGAGAGAGGAGAGAGAGAGAGAGAGAGAAAGAAGAGGAGAGAGAAAGAGAGAGAGAGAGAGAGAGAGAGAGAGAGGAGAAGAGAGAGAGAGAGAGAGAGAGAGAGGAGAGAGAGAGAGAGAGAGAGAGAGAGAGAGGAGAGAGAGAGAGAGAGAGAGAGAGAGAGAGAGAGAAGAGAAAAGGAGAGAGAGAGAGAGAGAGGAGAGAGAGACGAGAGAGAGAGAGGAGAGATGAGAGAGAGAGAGAGAGAGAGAGAGAGGAGAGAGAGATGAGAGAGAGAGAGAGAGAGAGTCTACGTCTACGTCTGCGTCTGGCGATGCAGACGCAGACGTAGACGTAGATGTGGACGAGCGGCAGCACTACAGGGAGATGGATAAGGAGGATCTCATCTCTTACACTCTACGCCTACAGAAGGATGTAACCAACAAAAATAAAATAATTCGGTCCCTCACGCTACAAAGGGACTGGATTCTCGAAAAACAGACACACGTGGCTGAACTCCATGAGCTCATGGAGGTCCTCACGGAGTGCAAGAAAGCAGACGCAAGAGTTTCCAGCAGTTCTATTGCGACTACTGCTACTCCCTCCTCTATCCTGAGGACCTGGGAGAAGGCGTGTGCCTCCTCGGACCACTGGAGGCAGTGGTGGCAATCTGGAAGGCCTAAGCCTCTCATAAGAGTAGCAGACGCCCTCACCACAGCGGCCGCACCCCCCACCACCACCACCACCACCACAGCCTCAGGTAGCACCAACACCACCATTACCACCAATAACAATAGCAGCAGCAACAGTAACAAAAACACCATCAACAACAACAACAGTAACAGTAACGATAACAACAGCAACAACAGCAGTAGTAGTAGTAGCAACAGCAGCAACAACAACAGCAGGAGAAACAGCAGCAGTACTACCAGCAGCAACAGCAGTAGCAGCAGCAACAGCAGCAGCAATAGTAACAACAACAACAGCAACAATAATAGCGATAGGAGCAACAACAACAACAACAACAAAAATAACAATGGAAGCAGGAAGAAGACCCAGCGACAGCGACGTGGCCAGCGGCGGGCACGAAGTCACCCCAACACACCTGACCGGCGACCTGTCCCTTCTCCTCGCATGACTCAGCCACAGGCATCTGCGTACCCAGTGAGGCACAGGGGAGAGCAAAGGGTCCGATGCGACTACTGCTTCCGCCCCGGCCACACAGCTGAGATGTGCTACAGCCGCGCTGCTGACGAACGCCAGGAACAAAGGCAGGAGAGTATGTTCATGAGGGTTCTGACGGAGGGTTTAGCGCGGCAACAACTTCCTCACTCCCAGCAGCCCTTTCAGGCCCCCCTCCAGCCTTCCTGGCAGCCACAGCCCGGTCACTACCCCAGCTGGAACCTCTCCTCGTGGCAGGGCAGACACTAATGCGTCTCGCCTCACCACCACACCTCATTCCCAAGCCAACGCGAGGAGGCAAGGGAACAGACGCCCCAGCTGTCACCTGACCGTGGTCTCCGACAACGTGAGAGGACTCCGCACCAATGTAGGTGACCTTAGCCACAATTTCGTGCTGAGACATAGTGCTGACATTGTCGCAGTAACAGAAACGTGGCTGAGTGACGAGGTGGAGCCGACGTTCGGCAAAATATCAGGCTACTCCCTGTGGGTGAGGAAGGACCGAAAAAATAGAGCAGGCGGAGGTGTCGCTGCCTGTTTTAAGGACGGCCTCCAAACACAGGAACTTGAGGTAGCCGTGCACACCTGATGGAGGCACTGTTCTTCAGGGTGGTACTTGCAGATAACAGCGGGCTTCTCCTCTGTGTCATGTACCGCCCCCCGAGACAAGGACGAGCCCCGCTAGACTTCCTGACGGAGGAACTCGACACCCTGCTCCAGCGTCACAAGTGTTCCCATGTGATGATAGTGGGGGACCTGAACTTCCACATGGAGCAGGATGCCTTCAGTAATCTCCTGACTGTTCAGGCCCTAACCAACCATGTCACCTTCCCTACACACGAGCGGGGAGGACTGCTGGATCCTGTGGTGACAGACCTACCCGAAGCCAGCATCAGCTGCCAGCAGCTAGGACCAGTGGGCAGCTCAGACCACTTTGCTGTGCTGTCTCAGGTCGAGCTGCAAACGGCGAGGGAAGACGCTATCCCGCGTACCGTCTGGCTTTGGAACAGGGCGGACTGGCCATCCATGAAGCAGGACATGGAGAACACGGACTGGGAGTCCCTCCTAATGGGAGATGCTGAGACCAAGGCACGCACCCTCACCACCAGGCTCCTTGCCCTCCAACAGCAGCATGTGCCCTGCCGAGTATATCTCTCCAGGCCTGGTGATCCCGCCTGGTTTGGTTTTCGCTGCAGAGCATCTGCCGAGGCCAAGCATGCTGCCTGGGTGAGGTACAAGCGACACCCGTCACGCAGGAACAAGACGCTGCACCGGGAAGCGTGTAGGAGGATGACGTCTATCTGCAGATGGGCGAGGAATCAGCTAAGGGAGGACAGAAGGCGAAAGCTCAGTGGCCCAGGTGTTGGCAACAAGACATGGTGGAATCTGGTAAAGGAGCAGCAAGGAGCATGTCACCGCGAGACTCTTCCTCCACTCACCAGACCTGACGGATCCACCGCCACGAGCAGTGCAGACAAGGCCACACTCCTCGCCGAGTTTTTCGCCAACAAGATGAAGGTTGACGACTCGGCACGACCTGTACCACAGCTGGCCCCGGAAACTGATTGCACTGTCACCACTGTCTTGGTGACGGCAGAGCAGGTTGAGCGGCTACTCGGTGCGGTGGATGTGGGTAAAGCCACAGGCCCGGATGACGTCAGCCCACGGCTCCTCAAGCAATGCGCTAGAGAGCTGTCAGCTCCTCTCACCACCGTCTTCACATCTTGCCTGAGGGAGAAGAAGTGGCCCTCAGTATGGAAGGAAGCGCGTGTGGTACCGGTCCATAAGAAAAACTCAAGGTCTGAGCCCAACAACTACAGACCCATCTCCCTGCTCTCAGTGATGGGCAAGTTGCTGGAGCAAATAGTGGCTGCTGCCATCTGCCAACACCTGAGCGAGAACCACCTCCTCTCAGACAAGCAGTTTGGCTTCAGGCCTGGCAGATCCACCGCAGACCTCCTCCTCATCCTCTCCAAGGACTGGCAAGACGCCCTGGAAGAAGGCCTGGACACCCTTGTGGTGGCCCTGGACATTGCTGGGGCTTTTGACAGGGTCTGGCACGCGGGGCTCATTGAAAAGCTTCGCGCCAAGGGTGTCCAAGGTGACCTGTTAATGCTGCTAGAAGATTACCTCCAGGGTAGGACCCTTCAGGTAGTAGTCAACGGGCAGTCATCAAGGCCTTCACCTGTCCGGGCCTCAGTTCCACAAGGCTCCGTCTTGGGCCCAGTCCTATGGAACATATACATCGACGACCTCCTCCGGCAGCTGTCATCTGTGGCAGCATACGCCGACGACTGCACACTCTCCCGCTCCTACTGCCGCCTCGACAGTCAGCGTGCCGTCACTGAGCTGAACAGGCAGCTCGGACTGGTGGAGCAGTGGGGAAAGATGTGGCAGGTTAACTTCGCTCCTGAGAAGAAGCAGGCGATGGTCATCTCGCGGTCCCCAGGTGCTTCACACGCAGTCTCAGGACAGCTGCGTTTTGGAGGCAAGAGCCTGCTGTAACGGTGTCACATAATTAATAATAATATGTATTGTATTTATAATGTCTTGCCTGATTAGCAATATAAGTGTATGTACTCGTATACATATATGCATAAGTGTAAATAGTGGGTGTTGGCGCATAAGGGTGGGGCGGATATGATCACGCCACCCTACGTCACACACACACCATGGAACTTTCCATACTCCTTTTATTGCCATCGATAAGTAATCGGTAGCACCTACATTACAGTATCTAAGTATTCTCCATAGTTAATCTCTCCCTAATGTATTTTGGCATGTATTACTCTTAGCTATAAGTAGCTTTTCCTTTGCCTTATTTATGTAATTAGAGAGTAATAATTATGAATATATTCATGTACTGTGAGTGCGGTCAACCCTCCCCTATTTCTACTGTCAGCAGTTTTTAAAGGCGCTAAGCGTCTCTGGTGCCGGCTGCGGCAGTCTCTTGCCAGGGTGTAACGCTGTACCACGCAGAGGACATTCGTTGTCCCGTACACGCCACACCCTTCTCCAAAACTCTATACATATATCTAGATATACATATTTTTATATGTTCACTTTTGACATTCACCTGAAAACCACAGAAACTCACCACGAGTGACTACCTATTACACAAGATAAGAAATTAATGAACAGTGTCCAGCGGTAATTGATAATTAAAAACCAATCTGGAACATTTGGTGTCAGTTTAATAATAACGAATAACTAACTCCAGTGTCAAGTGCAACAACAATAAACAGTGGATGAAAGTGAAGTGGTGAACCGACACAGAGAACGGAGAAAACAGCACAGTGGCAGGGTAGTGAGGAGAGCAGAGGAGCGAGCCGGCGTTGTTTACAGAACTTACGTTGACACACAAAAACACTCCCACCCAGCCAAGAGCGACACACCTAACTGTCTCGCCTTACTCACCCAGCCTACCACTCCGAAGATTCACTTCTTCTTATAAAAGAGGAGACTTAAAGGACTCAGGGCGAAACCTAACAATTCTTGGGTTTCCCTCGGTCTTATTACTCGTCGTAGATTCTCGGCGAAGACATGATCGGCGCAGACATTCCCGGCGCAGACCAACACATCTCCAACCTGCAGGAATCCTGCAGGATCCTACAAGGACACTACTATCCTAAGAGAAGCTTACCAAGACGGAAGGAGTCTTCCTAAAGAAGAGGAGATATATATATATATATATATATATTTTTTTTACGTGTGTATTTCTCCAGCTACAGTCGTGAGTACAGACACTTAGTGGTACACCACACCAGTATTAAATGAAACACTTTTGGTAACGCAAACACTGTTAGGATTCATGTATAACTCACCTATTTATTTCACAGTGATACATTACTCATGTGCAAATCAAAATAATTTAGTTTGCCTTTTAAACACCGTTTTCTTTTTCTGCTGGGCGGAAAGCTCGCTCCTGTTTTCTCTTAAGCGTTCAGGGATAACTTGGATAATTCCATTTCTGTCCTTTAACCTCAAACTCTCAAAATTTTCACACTTCTAACAATACTAACTTTAAGGGTGGAGGCGCCTTTGGACGATGGAAATGTAATGTAAGTGTGTAATTAATACCGAATTATGGATAGTAATACCACATATATTGCTAAAGCTGACAAGTTAGCTGAAATTTATGAACTGCAGTGTCATTCCCAAGCGGAAAATAGTGATATTAGATCATCAGAAGCATTATCAACGGAGGCATAACTCACTACAGTGGTAAATACTGTGCCTCATGAGGACGGAAACGTGTTGATTACAAGATCAGGGAATAAATACCCATCATTATCAGCAGCAACCATGTCTAACCCTAATGTTTCTGCTTCAGCCTCTACTGGCTCTCCTCATGCTTTGCATGCATCTACTACACTTAAGGTACTTCCTATTCCTGAAACAATATCACCATTTCGAGGAGAAAACTCGCAAGAAAGGGCTCATGATTTCATCCATTTTTGTGAGGATGTTATGACAAGATCAAATACTATAACTGATGAAGACAAGATCTCTTTCGTAAGGTCTAAATTGGCTGGAAAACAGCACGCATAATGAATACCAGCGCTTTTAGTCCGCTTGAATTAGAGACTTGTTATGCAAATTTCAAGAAAAATTTCTTGAACATTTTTGAAGGTAAGAGTCAAACTCATAGTACTAGCATCCAAGGTGGGTCTTAGATTTACAGCTGAAATTAACTTTCTTCACGAAATGAAAGCCTTAATCCCTACACACCAGTTCGTAACAGACTTCATGGATGTCTTACAGCTTAACAACTGGGTCCAAAGAAACAGTATGACAAACAAATTTCAGAAGACATCTGGAATTCATCTTTTACATATCACTGGTGAATAGGGAAGTGAAGAAAACCGCAAATTATTTCAGTTTTAAACCGGGGGAGACACAGTAGCTGACCTTGCAGTCCTGATTAGAGAGAAAAGGGGGCTACCTGGTACCTTTCCGGACACTCAAACCTCACTGGTTGCTCCACTCATAGATGACGACCAATCCCAACCTTGTATGGCAGCCATGGCAAAGCCTGGAAATGTCTGTTCGTACTGCCATAAAACAGGTCATATTGAAAGAATATGTTTTAAGAAACAAAAGGACCTGAAACTGGCAGCAAATAAACCGGGGGTAATCTGTCAGTTAGATCAAAAACAGGTGCATCGTCCCACGTGAATACAGGTAGGACAAGGTTCTACAGGGATGTCGCTACCCAATACTGCCTCATACATGGCCAGTGTAAACACTCATCAGAATAATGTAAAAAATATAATCAATATGAGAATTGAAAAACAGGCCAGAGCTAACCTAAACAGTACAAGGCGGTCGGGGGACGACAGTAGTAAACAAACCCGACTAAAACATCTAAGTATGCAAGACGCTGAGGCAGCAAATTCTTCTGATATGTCAGTGTATTCAACCATAAATCCTGCCAACAACCAAACAGACATAATGGCATTACCAACTAGGGTAGGTAAGCATCGCTTATCTTTGGCTGTAGACACTGGAGCCACAGTAAACGTGATCTCAGAAGAATCTTACAAGATTCTAAAATGGAATTCACGTGGTGGTAAATGGATACTCCGTCCAAGTGACTTGAATCTTTCTGGTGTCACCGAGTCAGCCCTGAAAATTTTAGGAAAAATTTCCTTACCAATAAGTCCATCTAAGAATACTCAGCCTATTCAAACTAATTTCTAAGTAGTCAGTAACTTCAAGCTTCTTTCTGATGACTTGTTAGGGCTAAGAGCCATGAAGTCTCACCAGATAGTAATCTTTCCAAAGCAAAATACAGTCATCTGGAAGGGATGAAACATCTTGCACCTTTGGCTTCCAGGCGACCCAGAAACGGTTCCTTTTCAGGAACAAAAGAACAAAGATCCAATGGGGACCCTCAAACAATTCCATCTGTCCGGTTTCCTATGAGAGATAAGGATATAACAGAAGCATGGAGGAAGCCAAAACAATTGTTAAAGATGGTGACATTCCTGCTCGTATGGCAAAGCGAATTACAATTCGTGTTCCAGAAGCTCCTGTGGGCAGTGACATCTGTCTTGAAGGTATAGGTAATGTCAAGCGATTGGCTGTTGAGTCAACTCTTTCCACAATTAGAAAGGGTCACTGATACTTGGTGGTGAACACTATTGGAGGTTCTGTAAGGATCAAACATGGTCTTTTCCTTGAAAAGTGGCTGGTTTATGACAAAGTGGTACCAGAACCCAGTATTCTGCCTGGAGCCTGCGTCTCTTCAGTGAGTCAGTCTGCTGTTGACACCGAGATGGGGCAGGCGCCTACCCTATGTTCGTTTGTCAATGTTGTGGACTACCCCGAAATGTGGCCCGCGCTCTTGGACTTATTGGGGAAGTATCGCAATGTCCTGGCACTACCCGGAGAACCCTTAGGGGTAAACGATCGAGCGGAACACCAAATTAGGTTAAAACCAAACACTAAGCCAGTATATATACCAGCTTATTGTATTCCTCATAGTCAGAGGGACACTGTAGATGGCATGATTCATGACATGATTGACAAAGGAGTGATTCAAGAATCGTACTCTCCTTGGAATTCACCAATCTTTTTCGTTCCCAAGAAAGATAAATCTTTCAGGCTAGTAATCGATTTTTGGCGGGTCAATGATGTCACTGTGGATTATCATTATCCTTTACCTGTCCTGAGCGACCTTCTAATGTCTTTACGTCGTGGAAACAAAATTTTTAGGTCGTGGAAACAAAATTTTCTCTAGTTTAGACATCTTGTCAGGATACTGGCAGGTTCCCTTAGCACCCACTTCACGGGAAATAACGGCGTTCAGTAGGCCTAGTGACCATTACGAATGGTTACGCATGCCTTTTGGATTAAAATCCACTCCGTTAACATTCCAGAGAATGATTAACAGTATTTTCACGGGTTTACTTGGAAAACCGTGTTTGCATACCTTGATGATATAATCATCGCTAGTAATGATCAAGAGTCCCATCTGGAGAGTTTAAAATTAGTTCTTCAGAAGCTTGAGGAAGGTGGACTTAAAACAAAGCTTTCTAAATGTGAATTTCTAAAAGCCAAAATAAAATTTCTTGGCCATGTAGTCGATGGTGAAGGAATCCACACAGTGGATGAAAAGGTCATGGCTGTACAGAAGTTTCCTCAACTGAATCGATGGTGAATGTCAGATCTTTCCTAGGCCTTGCGGGATATTACCGTCCTTTCATCAAGAATTTTGCGGCAATTGCATCCCCACTTACTAAACTCCTTATAAAGGATGTTGCTTGCCGTTGGAAGGCTGCTCATGAGCAAAGTTTCAATGAATGAAAATCACTACTAACAAATGCACGTGTACTTGCTTTCCCAGAGCATTCAGAGCCGTTCATTATTTACACGGATGCTTCTTCTCTAGGATTAAGAGCAGTACTGATGCAGACAGATGCCAGAGGCAAGAAGTATGTAATAGCATATGCAAGTCGTGTGCTTAATTCAGCGGAGTCCAGTTACTCTGTCACTCATCAAGAAACACTTGCCGTAGTTTAAAACACTTTAAGGACATTATCCTTGGATATCCAATTACAGTCTACATGGATCATGCACCTGTAATTGAACTGTTCAAAGGGAAAAATTTAACTGAATAAGTGGCAAGATGGTACTGTACCATGCATGAATTTGCTCCAGTAGTCAAATACTTGCCGGGTCGTGTTAATGTAGTAGCCGACGCACTTTCACGAAATGTTCCTTTGAGAGCTGTCAGTGACTCAATCCCTGTAAATAACTTCACCTTGAATGAATTAGGTAAAGCACATCGAAAGCATGAACTATGGTCTAAGGTCATACATGCTCTGGAGTCAAGCGAAGAAGATAATCTTCCACGTCTAAATATACCATTCTCTCAATTCTTCATGTTACCAGACAATGTTCTGTGTTGACATAATCCCCAAGTGGGAGATTCTAGTAAGCAGTACATTAAACCCTCTCATACTTATCTTAGTGCACGACATGCCAAGTGCGGGACATCCAGGAAGAGAGCGAACTCTACAAGCAGCGCATAAAAGCTATTATTGGCCTACCATGCGTACTCACATAGAAAATTATGTTGCCAAGTGTATATCATGTGCAAAGCACAAGGGTGCGGTAAAAGGATCCGCCCCAATGCTGGAATAACCACTATCTGAGCGACCTTGGGACATTGTCTCCATTGATCCTCTTCAAAATGGCTCGCAGTACCTACTTGTGTGTGTAGACCATTTTTCAAGGTTCGTGGTTCTCTCTTCTTTAAAGGAAAAATCTGCTAAATATGTAGCGCATACGGTAGTAACTAAATTGTTTTGTCCATACTCAACACCACAAATGTTGTTAAGTGATAATGGATCTGAATTTCGCAATGAAATCCTACAAGGTACAAGGTACAAGGTTGTACACAGTACAACATCAAACACACCTATACTGCGGCTTACCATCCTTCTTCAAATGGACTGGTAGAAAGAGCAAACAAGAAAATCCTGGAGGTTCTTCGTCCAGTTGTAAATAGTCTACATGATGATTGGTAGGACTTGTTACCACATGTTGGTGCCTGCATTAACAGTTCAATGTGTGAAAGTACTGGAAAATCCCCTCATTATACTCGTATATTGTATGTTCAATATAAAAATCTTCCTTATGATTTGTTGGCAAGTCCACAAACTCCAGTCTACAACGTAGATGACTATGTTAAACAACATATGCATGTCTTCAAGGATATTCATGCTAAAGTCCGAAGTAGGCTACAGGAAAATGATGGTTAGACAACACAGGCGTGCGATCCCTGTCACGATACAGGTTGGAGACACAGTTAAAGTTCGTCATCCGGACAGGACCTCCAAACTCTCCCAAAAATTTGATGGTCCATGCTCGGGTGTCCGCCAGTTACATGGTAACAAATTTGAGGTGCATAACCCTCTTCTTAACACTGTTGAGATAATACATAGTGATCGGCTTCTGAAGACTAATGCTCAAATCGAATCATCAACAGAGAGTACTACTGATCAGGTTACAAACCATACCATACTTCTACTAATACTATAAAGACGCATAAGTGTAACCTACGCTCACGCAGCTAATTGCCTGCATTATTTACAGATGGCACTGTGCCTCCTGGTTACCTACTTGAGCATGCTGCAAGTGCTACAAGCGTCCACTGCATTGCATGTCAAACCGGGGGCTCTCACCACACATCTTGGGGAAGTAACCTTAATAGAAAATGTTCTTCTGGTTCGATATCCTTTTTTTACCTTATTTTCCGTATCTTCGGACCTCGACACTGTCTCAAAAACTTTGGATAACTCCTTACAGGAATTGGAATCCTTACTTGCTGATGAAACACATAGACAGATGCAAGTTTTCTCTCAAACCATAATCAAAGCTTTAAAAGCAAGGTATACTCGTAATTTTTGCATGGCAAATTGAACTAATCTCAGCATGATTACAACCTTCATCCAATGCACGCTCGTACCAAAAGAGGACTCATAATTGGATTAGGACAACTGTCTCAATATCTCTTTGGCACCGTCTTGGACGAGGATGTATAGGATTTAAGGAAATAATATGATCAACTAATAACGGTTGCAGCTATTAATAGGAAGGTCCTGAACCTGCATCAAAATAAAATAGTCACATTAGAATCCAATCTCAATGAGTTATTACAGTACTCAAATGATTTAACAACTCTGCTTGATAATGCCTTACATAGTTTAGATGTGATAAATCACGTTGTGGTAATAGATCAAGCTTTACATGTATTTGAAGCTTCCGGGGGTTCAGTTATCTCCATTAATGAAGCGATAATTCTCAACATGGTGGATGCTGTCAATGGCAGGATAACAACTTCACTATATCCTCCAGAGGATTTGCTTCACACAATAGAAATTGGTCAGTCAATCTATAAATTGACACCACTGTATGCAGCGCGGACATGATCCAATATTACTACCCATTACTAGAAGCTACCTTGACCACAGATCCAATAATTGTAAACATACCTTTTAAATCTCAGGATCATTTGGAGCCCTATGAGATTAAACCTTTTTCATTTACCGTTAATAATTATGTGATGACACTGGACATGAATCCTTCCTTAGTGCTAATAGCCAAGGACTTTTCATTATATACAATTGGAGATTTAACTGAATTAACACGTTGTAAATATTCATACTTACATTTGTACCATTGTTCAAGTATCCAATTTGCCTTCTTACCTGTAGTAAAAGGTATTTGTGAAGTCGCCTTGACACGTTCAGAGGCGTCTGCAGCTCTGTCACTCTGTCCATACAAGCATGTGGTTTCAAAACCTATTTTCCATTGTAACTTTCATGGATATCATTACTTTTATTTTACAGATACCTTTTATAACTCTGTGACTTGCCTAGAAGGGACAAGATGCTTGTCATGTACGTTCTAGTAAACAAACCACTTACCTTTCTAGGATTCACTTAGCTTTCACAACAGACCTTTCATATAGGGTTTTCCCTGTCACTTCCTTGGAGAATTTGACAAAGTCAAGGGTTTCTTTTATAACAAACTCCTTATCCACTCTCTCCTTCTGAAAACACAAAAGAGTTTTCAGAGGTTCTAGTGACGTCTTTACTAGTATATCTGAAAACTGGGATTCTCTATCCAAGTGTCCTGACACCTTGCCTTATTTTAATGTTTTTGATAATGTTCTTATATGTGTGTGTTAGGAAAGCCTTAAATGTGTACGAGTATGTATATAATTATTGATAGTAGATATAAACGTCTTAATGAAGGAGTTTCATACACATAACATGGTTAGGTACACTGTATTCGCGAGGACGCGTCAAGTAGGTGACCGAACGATATAACGATGTCACATAATTAATAATAATATGTATTGTATTTATTATGCTTTGCCTGATTAGCAATATAAGTGTATGTATACATATATGCATAAATGTAGATAGTGGGTGTTGGCGGATAAGAGTGGGGCGGATATGATCACGCCACCCTACGTCACACACACACCATAGAACTTTCCATACTCCTTTTATTGCCATCGATAAGTAATCGGTAGCACCTACATTATAGTATCTAAGTATTCTCCATAATTAATCTCTCCCTAATGTATTTTGGCATGTATTATTTTTAGCTTTTCCCTTGCCTTATTTATGTAATTAGATAGTTATAATTATAAATATATTAATGTACTGTAAGTGCGGTCAACCCGCCCCTATTTCTACTGCCAGCACATTTTGAAGGCGCTAAGAGTCCCTTGTGCCTGCTCCGGCACAAGGGTGTAACGCTGTACCACGCAGAGGATATTCGTTGTCCTGTACACACCACACCCTTCTCCAGAACTCTGTACATATATCTAGATATAAATATTTTTATACGTTCACTTTTGACATTCACCTAAAAACCACAGAAACTCACCACGAGTGACTTTACCTATTACACAAGGTAAGAAACTAATGAACAGTGTCCAGCGGTAGTTGATAATTCAAAACCACACCGGAACACTGCCACTTCAGGATTATATCAAGATCCTGGGCGTGTCTGTGGACCGCGGCCTACGCTTCGATCACCACATCAGTGTCGTCGCCCGCCAGACCTCTCTCCGAGTCTCTGCCCTGCGTAGGATGGCGAACACCCTCGACCCACGGGGCATCCTCACGCTATACAGGGCACAGATACGCCCATGTATGGAGTACGGTGCCCTGTCCTGGATGTCGAGTGCCACCACCCACATGCAGAGACTGGATGCTGTGCAGCGGCGAGCCCTGCGCTTGGTGGCCACCGATGAGGACCAACAGCACCCACCACCAGTAACGTCACTGGAGCACCGCCGGGACGTGTCGGCACTAGTGGTGTGCCACAAAACTCAGGTGCAGAGGGTCCCTCACCTTGACCCCCTGAGGCTGCTGCCACACACAGTACAGAGGTGCACCAGAGTTGCAGCCAGTAGCGACGAGCTAGTGAAGGTGCCTCGATCTCGCTCTAGCCAACACCAGCGCACCTACACAGCCAGGACTTCGCGGCTGTGGAACATGTTCAAGGCGGCCACGCCCCAAGTGCGGGACATGTCCACGCACCAGGTGAAGCTGGCAGCTCACAGCTGGCGTAGCACGCATCTGTCCCCACTGGCGCTTTAAATTTTTATTATTTTATTGTATTAACATTATAATCTTTATGTTAAGCATGTATAGTGTTATTCCTGTAAAAAATACTATCATAGGCTTTTTAAATAATTCCACACTCAACGTGGAATTTTAAGCCTTTCTGTAAATATTTGTTTAAAAAAAAAAGAGAGAGAAAGAGAGAGAGAGAGAGAGAGAGAGAGAGAGAGAGAGAGAGAGAGAGAGAGAGAGAGAGAGAGAGAAGGGCCACAGTACTGAAGACTGCCACACCAGGACTGCTGAGTTGAGGCAGGAGCGACTGCTACGGCAGGTCCTCGCGGAGGGGGGATATTTGGCCGCTGCCTCCCCATCAGTATCACCTCACTTCCAGCCCTTTCTGCAGCCCTTTCCGCAGTCTCGCCCGTTTTCAGCTCAGCCTGTTAACTGGGGCCACACTCAGGGCTGGCAATGGAACCCGCCCGGCCTTCGGTACCCCCAACTGAGCCCTGTCACACCCCTTCAGGCAGGACCACAACTCCCTCCAACATGGTAAGGCCCGACCGCCACCGCCACCAATTCAAGGTTATCTCCGCCAATGTACGTGGTCTCCGAACGAACATCGGAGACCTAACCCACAACTGTGTACTACGACACGGTGCAGATGCAGTTGTGGTGACGGAGACCTGGCTGAACGGAGAGGTGGAGCCATTCTTCGGCATAATAGGTGGCTACACTCACTGGGCCAGGAGAGACCGACGGAATAGAGCTGGAGGCGGAGTGGCTGTCTGCTTCAGGGAGGGAGTGCAGGCACAACAACTCGACGTGGACACGCCGCCGCAGCTGGAGGTGATGTTCTTCCGGGTTGTGCTGGCCAACCACTCTGCCCTCCTGCTGTGCGCCATGTACCGCCCCCCCCCGACAAGGGCCTGACTCGCTCCTGTACCTCAAGGAGGCCCTAGATGTCCTCCTTGTGACTCATCGCTGCCAACACTTTTTGCTTGTGGGCGACCTCAACCACCACCTGGAGCACGACGCCTATGAAAACCTCCTGACGGTGCAGGGCCTGAAGGACCATGTGACCTTCCCCATTCATGAGCGGGGCGGGACCCTGGACCCCGTCATATCCGACCTGGAGGAGGACACACTCAGCTGCCACCAGCTGGGTCTCGTGGGCAGCTCTGACCACCATGCTGTCCTGACCCAGGTGGACATGGGTGTAGCTCGTGACGAGGCCACCACTCGCACAGTCTGGCTATGGGATAGGGCAGACTGGGGCTCCCTTCGCCGAGACCTGCGCAGGACTGACTGGCCTTCCATCCTGCAGGGTGGAGCGGAGGTACAGGCGCGAGCCTTCACTTCCCACCTTTTGGCGCTCCAGGAGCAACACGTGCCCCACCGTGAGTTCGTCGCCAGACCAACGGACCAGCCTTGGTTTGGCTACCGCTGCCGCGTTGCCGCTGAGGCGAAGTATTCTGCGTGGCTCCGCTACAAGCAGAATCCTACTCGGCGCAACAAAGACCTACATCGTGCGGCCAGCAAGAGGATGGTGACGACCTGCCGGTGGGCCGTAGGGAGGTGGGAGGAGGACCTGCGGTGCCAGCTAGGAGGCCCTGGAGTGGGCAACAAGACTTGGTGGTCCCTTGTTAAGGGCTGACAGGGCCTCGACCGTCAAGACACTGTCCCTCCTCTCACAAGGCCCGACGGAACGGTGGCCACCAGCAGCAAGGACAAAGCCCAGCTGCTGGCCACCCTTTTCGCCGGGAAGATGGAGGTGGACGACCCTGAAAGGTCACCGCCTCTTCTGGAGCAGCAGTGCAGAGAGACTGTAACCAAGGTGGAGGTGACGCAGGGGCTTGTCGAGCGTCTGCTGCAGGGGCTCGATGTACAAAAAGCTACCGGTCCCGACAACATCAGCCCGCACGTTTTGAAACAATGTGCCCGCAAGCTTGCTGTACCCCCTCACCACAGTCTTCTCTGCCTGCTTACGGGAAAATACCTGGCCCTTAGTGTGGAAAGAGGACCGGGTAGTTCCCGTACACAAGAGGAGCTCCAGGTCTGACCAAAAAAATTATCGACCCATCTCCCTGCTTTCTGTGGTGGGGAAAGTGTTCGAGAGGGTGGTGGCAGATGTGGTGTGTCGCCACCTCCGGGACAATTACCTCCTCTCGGACCAACAGTTTGGGTTCAGACCTGGGCCGTCCACCTCCGATCTCCTCATGCTCCTCACCGGGCGCTGGCAGGACGCCCTTGACGGCGGCCTCGACTCTGTTGTGGTGGCCCTGGATATAGCGGGCGCATTCGACAGGGTCTGGCATGGGGGCCTTCTGGAAAAGCTGAGGGCAAAGGGGATCCAGGGTGACCTCCTTCAGCTCCTTGGCGACTACCTCCAAGGAAGGACCCTCCAGGTCGTTGTCAATGGGCAAGCGTCCGAGTCCCTCCCGGTGAGAGCGTCAGTGCCACAGGACTCAGTGCTGGGGCCAGTCCTGTGGAACATCTACGTGGACGATCTTCTCCGACAGCTGCCGGCGGTCTCAGCTTATGCTGACGATTGCACTCTCTCCTGTACCTATCCTCGACACGAAAGTGTGCGTGCTGCTGAAGAGATCAATCAGCAGCTTGGGGTAATACAGGAGTGGGGGACGCGCTGGCAGGTGACCTTTGCTCCGGAGAAGACACAGGCAATGGTAGTTTCTCGATCCCCCGCTGCCGAGCCAGCAGTGGAGGGAGGGCTAAGCTTTGGTGGCCTTCCTCTCGAACTCCAGGAGTACGTCAAGATTCTTGGGGTGGAGGTGGATCGAGGGCTGCGGTTTGACCGCCACGTCAAACACATTGCCCTTAAGGCCTCACACCGAGTCTCCTCCTTGAGGAGGGTGGCCAACTTGCTCGACAGGAGAGGGAGGCTCTTGCTCTACAAGGCCCAGATACGGCCTTATTTAGAGTATGCCACCCTCTCCTGGATGTCCTGTGCTGCCACACACATCAACAAGCTCGACGGCATCCAGCGACGGGCGCTGCGACTGGTGGAAGCAGCAGGTGCTCCAGCCCATCCTGAGACTCCCGTCGACACGTTAGAACACCGCAGGGACGTGGCAGCCCTTGTGGTGTTCCACAAGGCACAAGTGCAGGGTGTGCCACATCTGGCGGGACTACGGCTGCCCACCAGAGTCACCTCACGGGACACGAGAACGGTGTCATCCAGTGGTGACTCAGTGAAAGTGCCGCGTTCCCTCTCCAGCCAACACCAGCGCACCTTTTGGGGGCGAGTCTCCAGACTGTGGAACGTCTTCGCGTCCTCCGTCCCTCATATCAGGGGGATGGATACCCAGGACGTGAAGTTAGCAGCACACCACTGGAGGGGCTCGTTCCCAACCCCCCTGCTAACAATATTAATATAAGTCTAACATAAAGAATGTATATATAAGTATATATATTTATATTTGTATTTGTATGTTGTGTCCCACCCCTAAAATAGGTTGCACACGGCAGTGCGCCTTCGGGTGATAATGTACCTATGTTTAAATAAAAAAAAAGAGAAGAAAAGAGAAAAGAAGAGGAGAGAGAGAGAGAAGAAAAGAGAAAAGAAAAGGAGAGAGAGAGAGAAAGAGAGAGAGAGAGAGAGAGAGAGAGAGAGAGAGAGAGAGAGAGAGAGAGAGAGAGAGAGAGAGAGAGAGAGAAGAGAGAGAGAGAGAGAGAGAGAGAGAGAGAGAGAGAGAGAGAGAGAAAGAAAAAAACATTTGAAACATTTGAAACATTTATTTATAGCCAAGTCATTTTACATACTGGTATACGAGTATATGAGTATATCAAATCTTTACAGTTAAACCAAGCTAGCCTATATAAAGTAGAACTTTTCAGGCAAGGAGAGAGAGAGAGAGAGAGAGAGAGAGAGAGAGAGAGAGAGAGAGAGAGAGAGAGAGAGAGAGAGAGAGAGAGAGAGAGAGAGAGAGAGAGAGAGAGAGAGAGAGAGAGAGAGAGAGAGAGAGAGAGAGAGAGAGAGAGAGAGAGAGAGAGAGAGAGAGAGAGAGAGAGAGAGAGAGAGAGAGAGAGAGAGAGAGAGAGAGAGAGAGAGAGAGAGAGAGAGAGAGAGAGAGAGAGAGAGAGAGAGAGAGAGAGAGAGAGAGAGAGAGAGAGAGAGAGAGAGAGAGAGAGAGAGAGAGAGAGAGAGAGAGAGAGAGAGAGAGAGAGAGAGAGAGAGAGAGAGAGAGAGAGAGAGAGAGAGAGAGAGAGAGAGAGAGAGAGAGAGAGAGAGAGAGAGAGAGAGAGAGAGAGAGAGAGAGAGAGAGAGAGAGAGAGAGAGAGAGAGAGAGAGAGAGAGAGAGAGAGAGAGAGAGAGAGAGAGAGAGAGAGAGAGAGAGAGAGAGAGAGAGAGAGAGAGAGAGAGAGAGAGAGAGAGAGAGAGAGAGAGAGAGAGAGAGAGAGAGAGAGAGAGAGAGAGAGAGAGAGAGAGAGAGAGAGAGAGAGAGAGAGAGAGAGAGAGAGAGAGAGAGAGAGAGAGAGAGAGAGAGAGAGAGAGAGAGAGAGAGAGAGAGAGAGAGAGAGAGAGAGAGAGAGAGAGAGAGAGAGAGAGAGAGAGAGAGAGAGAGAGAGAGACAGAAGAAAAGAGAAAAGAGAGAGAGAGAGAGAGAGAGAGAGAGAGAGAGAGAGAGAGAGAGAGAGAGAGAGAGAGAGAGAGAGAGAGAGAGAGAGAGAGAGAGAGAGAGAGAGAGAGAGAGAGAGAGAGAGAGAGAGAGAGAGAGAGAGAGAGAGAGAGAGAGAGAGAGAGAGAGAGAGAGAGAGAGAGAGAGAGAGAGAGAGAGAGAGAGAGAGAGAGAGAGAGAGAGAGAGAGAGAGAGAGAGAGAGAGAGAGAGAGAGAGAGAGAGAGAGAGAGAGATTGATTTTTTATTTATTTATTTGTTTTATTTTTCTATTTATGTTATTTCTATTTTATTTTAGTTTACTTTATTTATTATTATTTTTATTTATTTATTTATTTTTATTTTCATTTTATTTTATTTATTATTTTTATCAAGTTGTTTTATTTTTTTATTTGTTTTTTCTTTATTTATATGTTTTTTTTTATTATTTATTTATTTATTTATTTATTTATTATTTTTCATTTATTTATCTATTTTTTTCAAGAGATTATTTTTATATTTTTATTTTGCTTTTTATTTATTTATTTATTTTATTTTATTTATTTATTTTTTTTTGAGAGAGAGAGAGAGAGAGAGAGAGAGAGAGAGAGAGAGAGAGAGAGAGAGAGAGAGAGAGAGAGAGAGAGAGAGAGAGAGAGAGAATTAATATAGTTTTTCAATTATTATTATTATTATTATTATTATTATTATTATTATTATTAGAGAGAGAGAGAGAGAGAGAGAGAGAGAGAGAGAGAGAGAGAGAGAGAGAGAGAGAGAGAGAGAGAGAGAGGCCACAGGCCCGGATGACGTCAGCCCACGGCTCCTCAAGCACTGCGCTAGAGAGCTGTCAGCTCCTCTCACCACCGTCTTCACATCTTGCCTGAGGGAGAAGAAGTGGCCCTCAGTATGGAAGGAAGCGCGTGTGGTACCGGTCCATAAAAAACTCAAGGTCTGAGCACAACAGCTACAGACCCATCTCCCTGCTCTCAGTGATGGGCAAGTTGCTGGAGAAAATAGTGGCTGCTGCCATCTACCAACACCTGAGCGAGAACCACCTCCTCTCAGACAGGCAGTTTGGCTTCAGGCCTGGCAGATCCACCGCAGACCTCCTCCTCATCAACTCCAAGGACTGGCAAGACGCCCTGGAAGAAGGCCTGGACACCCTTGTGGTGGCCCTGGACATTGCTGGGGCTTTTGACAGGGTCTGGCACGCGGGGCTCATTGAAAAGCTTCGCGCCAAGGGTGTCCAAGGTGACCTGCTAATGCTGCTAGAAGATTACCTCCAGGGTAGGACCCTTCAGGTAGTAGTCAACGGGCAGTCATCAAGGCCTTCACCTGTTCGGGCCTCAGTTCCACAAGGCTCTGTCTTGGGCCCAGTCCTATGGAACATATACATCGACGACCTCCTCCGGCAGCTGTCATCTGTGGCAGCATACGCCGACGACTGCACACTCTCCCGCTCCTACTGCCGCCTCGACAGTCAGCGTGCCGTCACTGAGCTGAACAGGCAGCTCGGACTGGTGGAGCAGTGGGGAAAGATGTGGCAGGTAAACTTCGCTCCTGAGAAGACGCAGGCGATGGTCATCTCACGGTCCCCAGGTGCCTCACACGCAGTCTCAGGACAGCTGCGTTTTGGAGGCAAGAGCCTGCCACTTCAGGATTATATCAAGATCCTGGGTGTGTCTGTGGACCGCGGCCTACGCTTCGATCACCACATCGGTGTCGTCGCCCGCCAGACCTCTCTCCGAGTCTCTGCCCTGCGCAGGATGGCAAACACCCTCGACCCACGGGGCATCCCCACGCTCTACAGGGCACAGATACGCCCATGTATGGAGTACGGTGCCCTGTCCTGGATGTCGAGTGCCCCCACCCACATGCAGAGACTGGATGCTGTGCAGCGGCGAGCTCTGCGTCTGGTGGCCACCCATGAGGACCAACAGCACCAACCACCAGTAACGTCACTGGAGCATCGCCGGGACGTGTCGGCGCTAGTGGTGTGCCACAAAACTCAGGTGCAGAGGGTCCCTCACCTTGACTCCCTGAGGTTGCTGCCACACACAGTGCAGAGGTGCACCAGAGCTGCGGCCAGTAGCGACGAGCTAGTGAAGGTGCCTCGATCTCGCTCCAGCCAACACCAGCGTACCTACACAGCCAGGACTTCGCGGCTGTGGAATATGTTCACGGCGGCCACGCCCCAAGTGCAGGACATGTCCACGCACCAGGTGAAGCTGGCAGCCCACAGCTGGCGTAGCACGCACCTGTCCCCACTGGTGCTTTAAATTTTTATTATTTTATTGTATTATTGTATTAGCATTATCATCTTTATGTTAAATATGTATAGTGTTATTCCTGTAAATAATACTATCATAGGCTTCTTAAATAATTCCATACTCAACGTGGAATTTTAAGCCTTTCTGTAAATATTTGTTTAAAAAAAAGAGAGAGAGAGAGAGAGAGAGAGAGAGAGAGAGAGAGAGAGAGAGAGAGAGAGAGAGAGAGAGAGAGAGAGAGAGAGAGAGAGAGAGAGAAGATTAATATGATTTTCAATTATTATTATTATTATTATTATTATTATTATTATTATTATTATTATTATTATTATTATTAATATTATTATTATTATTATTATTTTTATTATTATTATTATTATTATTATTATTATTATTATTATTATCATTATTATTATAATTGTTATTATTATTATTATTGTTATCATTGTTATTATTTATTATTTTTTGATCACTTATTAAATCTCTCTCTCTCTCTCTCTCTCTCTCTCTCTCTCTCTCTCTCTCTCTCTCTCTCTCTCTCTCTCTCTCTCTCTCTCTCAGGTGGCGTGTAGAAACATGGGTTATGAAGGGGGCGTGGCAAAGGCTTACACCGGCGGCCATTTTTGATTTGGAGACGGCGTTATCCTATTGTGCGAGCTGAACTGTAAGGTTAGTAGTAATAGTAGTAGTAGTGGTAGTAGTAGTAGTAGTAGTAGTAGTAGTAGTAGTAGTAGTAATAGCAGTAGTAGTAGTAGTAGTAGTAGTAGCAGTAGTAGTAAAGAAAGAGAGAGAGAGAGAGAGAGAGTGGAATGAATGGAATAAGAAGAGGAGGAGGATGAAAAAGAGGTGGAGGAGGAGAAAGAGGAGAAGGAGGAGGAGGAAGAAGAAGAGGAAGAGGAAAAAAAAGAAGGAGGAAGAGGAGAAAGAGGAGGAGGAGGAGGAGGAGGAGGAGGAGAAGGACGAGGAGGAGGAGGAGGAGGAGGAGGAGGAGGAGGAGGAGGAGGAGGAGGAGGAGGAGGAGGAGGAATCAGAATCAGAATCAGAATCAAACCTTATTCTTATTCTTAGATCATACATTGTTAGATCAGTGATGCCTTTTAAAAGATAAAATAAGATGTTTTAACAAGTAGTTATAATACATGATAAAATCTAATTATGACTAAAAAGCTAACATATGTATCTGCGTCATAATTAAAACTACATATAAAACATAAAAAATCACAATAAAACAGAAATAATTAAATAATCAGGGATAAAACATAATTTCAGACTGATAACAATGGCTACTCATTAAACTGATGCTTGAAAAGATGGAGGAACAGCTGTTTCTTAAATGAGCGTAGTGAGGGTGCGTTTCTAATGTCGCAGGGGAGGCTGTTCCAAAGTGTGGGCCCAGCCACCAGCATGGAGCGCGCCCTTGTACAAGTGTTATGTATTGGCATATATAGTTGATGGCGTTGTCTGGTGGCAGCAGTGGACACTTCACTGACTAGTGGCATGTGAAATAGATTGTTAAAAGAGCTCCCCCTAGTTACATTGAACATTAAAGTTCCCATTTCATACATATACTTTTGTTTTATCTTTAACCAGCCATGCTCCCTCAAGAATGGGGTAACGTGTTCATGCCTTCCAGCGCCACCAAGAGCGACTTTAACGGCAAAGTTTTGCAGTTTTTTGTATTTGATGCATGAGTGTTTTGTTGGTAGTGCCCCACACCTTTATTCCATAATTACTGATACTAAGGACAAGGCTATCAATATCACTTTTGCTCTTTTACTAAAGTTGTCCTTTATTCTATTAATATAAATTATGCTACTAAAAATCTTGCGACTTATCGAAAGTCATATAAGGATCGAAATACACGCCCAGATTCTTGAGAGAGCTGCTGGGAACTATGGTGGCGCCGTCAACCCGTAAGGAAGTGTTGGGTGGAATCTGTGACACGAGTCCCCTGCTGCCAACAAACATACGAGTACATTGAGTCTTGTTTGTATTTAATAGTAGTCCATTTCAATTAAAGTTATGTTTTGCTTTTGATAGGGTTTCTTCTCCCCTTTGTACGAGATCTTGTAGTTTATCTATGCGTCCAGTGTGGATGAACTGTGTATCATCAGCGTATTGGATAATAAAATAAGTGGAATGAATGGAATAAGAAGAGGAGGAGGATGAAAAGGAGGTGGAGGAGGAGAAGGAGGAGAAGGAGGAGGAGGAAGAAGAAGAAGAGGACAACACGGGTCAACACGAGTCAACACGGGTTGACTAGGCAGTCGGAGATGTATTGCGAGAGATCATTGACGTAAATTTGAAATAGAACTGGGCCAAGTACTGATCCCTGTGGAACCCCATAAGACACCTCTAGCTTATTTGACATATATTTGCCAATTCGGGCAGACTGCGTTCTTTGTTGCCGGTAACTGCTGAACCAAAAGGAATCAATATTTAGTTTTTTTTTTATTTATCCATTAATATATTATGACTTATACTATCAAAAGCTTTAGATAGGTCACATAAAGTAATTAGGGATAGGTGCTTAGTGTCGATATTTTTATATAATTTATTGGATAATGTTAAGAAAGCACTTTCTGAGGAGAGTGAGGCTCTGAAGCCGTGTTGAGTATTACTGAGAAGGTGATTCCTTTCGAGGTGTGAAATGAGTTGACTTGCTATTATTTTCTCCAGAACTTTTGATATTATGGGCAATTGAGATATTGAGTGATAGTTTTTTGGTTCGTTGATATCTACTGTTTTAAAAACAGGGACTACTATTGCGTGTTTCCACAGGGAAGGAAATGACCCAGTTACAATTGAGGTATTTAATATACATATCAGGTATGTAATGATAATTGGTAAGGAATCTTTTAGAAAGAGCTGTGGAATGCCATTTGAGCCATGTGAGGAAGTGTTCATTAAGTGTTTTATCACTAGAATTATAGTGTTGCTGTTGGTGGGCTCAGGTCGGAACGTGCTGCCCGCTGGAATATTTGCTTGATCAGTGCTGAGTTGTTCTGTATTATCATAAGATGGCAAGTTGCATTGTGATTTCTGAAAAGTCTGCTTCCCGACATTAGCAAAAAAA
Source organism: Scylla paramamosain (assembly GCF_035594125.1). NCBI lineage: Eukaryota > Metazoa > Arthropoda > Malacostraca > Decapoda > Portunidae > Scylla > Scylla paramamosain. The sequence goes on along the minus strand of NC_087170.1, from coordinate 3,253,852 downwards.
CTGTTAGAATTGTTGATTTTGGCTTTAAATTCTTCAGTGTCTCCTGCTAACAAGGACACGTTTTATATGTAACTCATAGCCCCTAGTATGAGTAGCTTCAGCGTGCTCCAGGTGGCGGCTGTATTTCCTCTTTCGGCTTCAAGTTTTTGGTTAAAGTAATCTGACTTTGATCTATGGAGTAACTTTTTTACTTGTTTTTTTAAAGCCTTATATCTATTCTGCAGGTTTACATTATATCTGTCTTTCTTGAGACACATCTGTGTGCCATTCCTCTCCCGCATGAGGTCTTGTAGGTTAGCACTGATCCATGGGGCAGAGGGCCTCCTAATTTCTCTAGTTACTAAAGGAGCACACTCGTTTAGGCATTTTGTGAAACTTTAACTAATTCATGGTCAGCCACAGTGCAAAGAATAGAGTCACTATGGATGACTGACTGAGGGCTATCTGTTTCAATAATATCTAACAGGGTGTCAGAGCTGGGGGTATTCTCGTGGCTTTTGTAATAACCTGGTTTAATTTTGCATTAGCAATAATTTTTCCTAACTTACTATTATTTGAAAAAAAGATCGTCGTTAAAATCACCTAAAATGTAAAATTACTTTTTTTTTCAAGCTTACAGCCTTGATGACGTCAGTAATATAATCATATGTATGTAAAAGATATTTTGGATGTCGGTACATGCAGCCTAGAATGACTGTAGGGAATTTACAATTTTGTACCGACAACCATATATCCTCAATCCCTTCAGGTCTCACAATATTAAAGTCGACCGTAATAACCTTATAAACATCCTTCACATACACACAAACTCCTCCCCTTCCTTTGTCACATCTACATATCATTATAGTTGGATATCAGAATGTGCTCATCGGGAGTATCAAGAGATAACCAAGTTTCACTTACACATAGTATATCACTGTCTCTATCCATGATTAATATTTCTATCTCTTCCTTATTACTTAATATACTCTGGGCATTTATGTGATCAACTTTCATGTCTCTCCTTTTTGTAGTACCCGCTATGGCCCTTCCTTCTTCGCCGTCTCCCTATTCATTGTATGCGTAGTTGTGGCACAGCCTCTGCTTATTGTATGTACCCGCGGTGGCCCTTCGTTCCTCGCCGTCTCCCTATTCATTGTATGCGTAGTTGTGGCACAGCCTCTGCTTATGTCCCACTCAGTGACACAAACCACATCTAATCCGATGATCGAAGCGGCAGTTTGCCTGGCGATGGTTGTATTCTCCGCAGTTAAAGCAACCATGTTTGTAGTTTCTCTTAGATGTGTTATATGTGTATTGTGTTCCGTGTGGCGTATATGGTTTGTAAGAGGGGATGCTTTGAATGTGTTTGTCCCTCTCAACCTCTCGCCAGTCACCCAGAGTGCCGGGGTCATGTGCCCTATTCACTTCGTGCCAACTCATTACTTGATCCACTTTTCGACTCCAAGGCAGAGCTCTATTGGCTGCCTCTGCTTAGGAGTACGGCACAATTCTCTTAATAGGTGTCGGTTGTGTGGGAGGAGAAGAGTTACCCTGTAGAGGTGTAACGCGAGGGAGTGTCGGGGTTACTCCATATTGTCGAGAATGCGAGGTGCTCGGGTATAAGGGAGGTGAAGTGTCCGGGCCAGGTACTGGATGAAGGTGCCGGATAAGAGGGGTGCGGGTGTAGGAGGTGGCAGGTGTATTATCGTTTCTCACTGTATCATCACGCCGGCAATATCTGGCATGCTGTAGTTTGGACTGGTTTCCCTCAGGTCGCTTACTGAAATGAACCTTTGAATTCCGTTTTATATTATCCCAGTTGTTACTTAAATTAAATCCTGGGCACTGTTTTCCGATAATGTTCAATAACCTGATCACGCCCAGTCTGTTCAGTAAAATTGGTTTATTTTCTTCATATTCAAAACACAACTCTAAGTCTAAGGAGGAGGCAGTAGACACCTGCTGAAACGATAATTACTCCCAGTGAGGTCTAAAGCACTGTTCAGGGGGTGCTGTGAACTTATCATTAAACCCAGCTGTGACCTCACTGAATGTTTTCCTTTGTGTCTCACAACACAAGGGGGCAGTCACAGCCTGCCCTCTAAAGATAAATCTCTTCCTCCACACAAAACTCTAAGCACCTAATAACACACAAACCCTTCACTCAAAAATTTCAAAATTATCATAGCGACTCCTACACCAGCCTCGGAGTCCCCAACAAGGGAGGGGACCATAAATGTCCCCAGGTCGGACTGCCTTTCTGTCGACGACCCTAAGTGTCTTGACACCCCCCCCCTCAACTTTTTCTTCATTAACTTCTGCAACATTCGTGGTCTAAGATCTAATTTTCAATCTGTAGAACACCACCTCTCCTCTTCTAAACCTCATATTCTTTTCCTCACTGAAACTCAGGTGTCTGAGGCAACTGAGAGTAGCCCCTTTTCTGCTCTCTCCTACTTTATCTATCCTCATTTTCGATCCAAAGATGGATGTTGCGTTTATGTGCGCAATGACTTAACCTGCTTTCGTGCCCACGCTCTTGAATCTTCCGAGTTTTCCACCATCTGGCTATGACTACAGAGTCACTCTCAAACTAAATTTATCTGTGCTGTATACCTCTCACCTAACTCCTCTGACTATAAGAAATAATAATAATAACAATAATAATAATAATAATAATAATAATAATAATAATAATAATAATAATAATAATAATAATTGTCGTTTGTACAAGTGTTGGTTAGTAATTGTGGTAGTTGATGTTTATTAACCCGTAATTAAATGTCCTGTTGTTATTATTATTATTATTATTATTATTATTATTATTATTATTATTATTATTATTATTATTATTATTATTATTATTATTATTATTATCATCATCATTATTACCACCTCTCTCTCTCTCTCTCTCTCTCTCTCTCTCTCTCTCTCTCTCTCTCTCTCTCTCTCTCTCTCTCTCTCTCTCTCTCTCTCTTTCTCTCTCTCTCTCTTCCTGATGGTTGGTTCAAGTTATATTCTTAAGTTGGTGATGATTCTTAAGTGGTGATGTACAGTTTGTGTGAGAGCAAAGTGTAAGTTAGGATCAAGTTAGTACAAGGTGAGGAGCAAAGTTGTGATGCAGTTTGCAATGATTGTTGATGGTGCACCTGCAGTTTCCCTCGTGGTAAAGTTCACGCCAGAAGTGAGTCAAGTTAGTACAAGACAATTCCCAGTGTTCTGTTGTGAAGTCTGTGGTGACTGCTGGTATCACTTCCTGCCTGCAGTATATACCTTTTAGCAAAGTTTAGTTACAAGTTGTAAGTCAGCACAAGCCCAGGACTCAACATTGTATTCTTTAGTGCATAATGATTCTTAATTGTTCATCTGCAGTTTGTGTTGCAGCAACGGTTGCGCCAAAACTAAATTAGTGCGCGCCGAGGATGCAAGATAATTGTCAGTGTTCCATGTGGTGCGTGTCTTTAGGCTAAATTGAAGTGACCGCTAAGTTAGTGCAAGATAAGGCTGAGTAGTGTTCTGTTCTGAAATGTGTGGCGGTTCTTAGGATCACTTCCCACCTGCAGTATATCTTTTAGCAAAGTTTAAGATGAGAATTAAGTTAGTACAAGTGGAGGATTCAAGTGATTTGGTGCAGCTCACGGTGATTCTTAATGTTGCACCTGCTGTTTGTCTTCAGGCTAAATTAAGTTACAAATAAGATGAGTCAGCACAAGCTGAGGGTTAAGGCTGTTGCTGCTGCTGCTGCTGCATGCACTCTTCACCTCATGATGATGATGATGATGACTGTGCTGTTTGTCCTATGCAAAGAAGGTTCAGGACAGAGTTGAGTCAGCACAAGCTAAGGGTGAAGGGTGCTGCTGCTGCTGCTACTGCATTCACTCTTCACCTCAACTAGATAAGGTTGATGCTGTCTTCATTTCTGTCTTGACTTTCAAGTTTACTATAAGTGGTGGCAGGTTTGTCACGTTCTCGTAAGTGGATGCACGTGTGTGTGTGTGTGTGTGTGTGTGTGTGTGTGTGTGTGTGTGTGTGTGTGTGTGTGTGTGACTATGCAAATAATTTCCATGGTGGTCCAAATGTCAACAAAGAATGGTGTACCCAGATGTAGTGAGCCACGTGTACACCACTGGCTCGTGCACTCGTCAGGTCTTGTCTAACCACCTGCACACAACCTTCGGTGCACGCTGCATGTCAACTGAGACTTACAAAACGACCATTTCAACTATCTAGCAAGTGAGGCAGATTAGTCAAACAATGAGGAAAAATATAAGAAACACAGACGTTCTGCACACCCAATAGCAAACACGGAGGTAAAACACAAACGGAGATACGGAGGAAAAACAAACAATTTTTAACCAAACATCCAGACATCCCAAACACTGGCAAACCGTCGGAAATTGATCCATTCCGACGCCATCTACGTAACAGGCAGCTTTGCCTTGGACGCCTTCTACTAAATGTACTCCTCCGCCCACCTCTTTTTTTTTTTTTTTTTTTTAATGTAGGAAGGACACTGGCCAAGGGCAACAAAAATCTAATAAAAAAATGCCACTGAAATGCCAGTCCCATAAAAGGGTCAAAGCAGTGGTCAAAAATTGGTGGATAAGGGTCTTGAAACCTCCCTCTTGAAGGAATTCAAGTCATAGGAAGGTGGAAATATAGAAGCAGGCAGGGAGTTCCAGAGTTTACCAGAGAAAGGGATGAATGATTGAAAATACTGGATAACTCTTGCGTTAGAGAGGTGGACAGAATAGGGGTGAGAGAAAGAAGAAAGTCTTGTGCAGCGAGGCCGCGGAAGGAGGGAAGGCATGCAGTTAGCAAGATCAGAAGAGCAGTTGGCATGAAAATAGCGGTAGAAGACAGCTAGATATGCAACAATGCGGCGGTGAGAGAGGGGCTGAAGACAGTCAGTTAGAGGAGAGGAGTTGATGAGACGAAAAGCTTTTGATTCCACCCTGTCTAGAAGAGCAGTATGAGTGGAACCCCCCCAGACATGTGAAGCATACTCCATACATGGACGGATAAGGCCCTTGTACAGAGTTAGCAGCTGGGGGGGTGAGAAAAACTGGCGGAGACGTCTCAGAACACCTAACTTCATAGAAGCTGTTTTAGCTAGAGATGAGATGTGAAGTTTCCAGTTCAGATTATAAGTAAAGGACAGACCGAGGATGTTCATTGTAGAAGAGGGGGACAGTTGAGTGTCATTGAAAAAGAGGGGATAGTTGTCTGGAAGGTTGTGTCGAGTTGATAGATGGAGGAATTGAGTTTTTGAGGCATTGAACAATACCAAGTTTGCTCTGCCCCAATCAGAAATTTTAGAAAGATCAGAAGTCAGGCGTTCTGTGGCTTCCCTGCGTGATATGTTTACCTCCTGAAGGGTTGGACGTCTCTGAAAAGACGTGGAAAAGTGCAGGGTGGTATCATCAGCATAGGAGCGGATAGGACAAGAAGTTTGGTTTAGAAGATCATTAATGAATAATAGGAAGAGAGTGGGTGACAGGACAGAACCCTGAGGAGCACCACTGTTAATAGATTTAGGAGAAGAACAGTGACCGTCTACCACAGCAGCAATAGAACGGTCAGAAAGGAAACTTGAGATGAAGTTACAGAGAGAAGGATAGAAACCGTAGGACGGTAGTTTGGAAATCAAAGCTTTGTGCCAGACTCTATCAAAGGCTTTTGATATGTCCAAGGCAACAGCAAAAGTTTCACCAAAGTCTCTAAAAGAGGATGACCAAGACTCAGTAAGGAAAGCCAGAAGATCACCAGTAGAGCGGCCTTGACGGAACCCATACTGGCGATCAGATAGAAGGTTGTGAAGTGATAGATGTTTAAGAATCTTCCTGTTGAGGATAGATTCAAAAACTTTAGATAAGCAGGAAATTAAACCAATAGGACGGTAGTTTGAGGGATTAGAGCGGTCACCCTTTTTAGGAAAAGGTTGAATGTAGGCAAACTTCCAGCAAGAAGGAAAGGTAGATGTTGACAGACAGAGCTGAAAGAGTTTGACTGGGCAAGGTGCAAGCACGGAGGCACAATTTTGGAGAACAATAGGAGGGACCCCATCAGGTCCATAAGCCTTCCGAGGGTTTAGGCCAGCGAGGGCATGGAAAACATCATTGCGAAGAATTTTAATACGTGGCATGAAGTAGTCAGAGGGTGGAGGAGAGGGAGGAACAAGCCCAGAATCGTCCAAGGTAGAGTTTTTAGCAAAGGTTTGAGCAAACAGTTCAGCTTTAGAAATAGATGTGATAGCAATGGTGCCATCTGGTTGAAATAGAGGAGGGAAAGAAGAAGAAGCAAAGTTATTGGAGATATTTTTGGCTAGATGCCAGAAATCACGAGGGGAGTTAGATCTTGAAAGGTTTTGACATTTTCTGTTAATGAAGGAGTTTTTGGCTAGTTGGAGAACAGACTTGGCATTGTTCCGGGCAGAAATATAAAGTACATGAGATTCTGGTGATGGAAGGCTTAAGCCCCTTTTCTGTTCCCTCCTACTTTCTCTATCCTCATTTTCGATCCAAAGCTGGATGCTGCGTTTATGTGCGCAATGACTTAACCTGCTCTCGTGCCCACGCTCTTCAATCTTCCGAGTTTTCCACCATCTGGCTACGACTACAGAGTCATTCTCATACTAAATTTATCTGTGCTGTATACCTCTCTCCTAACTCCTCTGACTATAAGAAATTCTTTGACTACTTAACTTCCAAAGTGGAGCACATTCTGACCCTCTTCCCTTTTTGCAGAGATCTCCATTCTTGGAGACTTCAATGTTCACCACCAGCTTTGGCTTTCCTCTCCCTTCACTGACCATCCTGGTGAACTAGCCTACAACTTTGCTATCCTCCATGACCTAGAGCAATTGGTGCAACACCCTACTCGTATTCCTGACCGTCTTGGAGATACGCCCAACATTCTTGACCTTTTCCTGACCTCTAATCCTTCTGCTTATGCTGTCACCCTTTCATCTCCGTTGGGCTCCTCCGATCACAATCTCATATCTTTATCTTGTCCTATCACTCCAATCCCTCCTCAGGATCCCCCTAAGCGAAGGTGTCTCTGGCGTTTTGCCTCTGCTAGTTGGGGGGACCTGAGGAGGTATTTTGCTGATTTTTCTTGGAATGACTACTGCTTCCGTGTCAGAGACCCGTCTTTGTGTGCTGAGCGCATAACAGAGGTGATAGTGTCTGGCATGGAGGCGTACATTCCTCACTCTTTTTCTCGTCCTAAACCTTCTAAACCTTGGTTTAACACAGCTTGTTCTCGTGCTAAACATGATAGAGAGGTGGCCCACAAAAGGTACTTAAGCCTTCCATCACCAGAAGCTCATGCACTTTATATTTCTGCCCGGATCCATGCCAAGTCTGTTCTCCAACTAGCCAAAAACTCCTTCATTAACAGAAAATGTCAAAACCTTTCAAGATCTAACTCCCCTCGTGATTTCTGGCATCTAGCCAAAAATATCTCCAATAACTTTGCTTCTTCCTCTTTCCCTCCTCTACTTCAACCAGATGGCACCACTGCTATCACATCTATTTCTAAAGCTGAACTCTTTGCTCAAACCTTTGCTAAAAACTCTACCTTAGACGATTCTGGGCTTGTTCCTCCCTCTCCTCCACCCTCTGACTACTTCATGCCACCTATTAAAATTCTTCGTAATGATGTTTTCCATGCCCTTGCTGGCCTAAACCCTCGGAAGGCTTATGGACCTGATGGGGTCCCTCCTATTGTTCTTCGAAACTGTGCCTCCGTGCTTGCACCTTGCCTAGTCAAACTCTTTCAGCTCTGTCTGTCAACATCTACCTTTCCTTCTTGCTGGAAGTATGCCTACATTCAACCTGTTCCTAAAAAGGGTGACCGCTCTAATCCCTCAAACTACCGTCCTATTGCTTTAATTTCCTGCTTATCTAAAGTTTTTGAATCTATCCTCAACAGGAAGATTCTTAAACATCTATCACTTCACAACCTTCTATCTGATCGCCAGTATGGGTTTTGTCAAGGCCGCTCTGCTGGTGATCTTCTGGCTTTCCTTACTGAGTCTTGGTCATCCTCTTTTAGAGACTTTGGTGAAACTTTTGCTGTTGCCTTGGACATATCAAAAGCCTTTGATAGAGTCTGGGACAAAGCTTTGGTTTCCAAACTACCCTCCTACGGTTTCTATCCTTCTCTCTGTAACTTCATCTCAAGTTTCCTTTCTGACCATTCTATTGCTGCTGTGGTAGACGGTCACTGTTCTTCTCCTAAATCTATTAACAGTGGTGTTCCTCAGGGTTCTGTCCTGTCACCCACTTTCTTCTTATTATTCATTAATGATTTTCTAAACCAAACTTCTTGTCCTATCCACTCTTATGCTGATGATACCACCCTGCACTTTTCCATGTCTTTTCATAGACATCCAACCCTTCAGGAGGTAAACATATCACGCAGGGAAGCCACAGAACGCCTGACTTCTGATCTTTCTAAAATTTCTGATTGGGGCAGAGCAAACTTGGTATTGTTCAATGCCTCAAAAACTCAATTCCTCCATCTATCAACTCGACACAACCTTCCAGACAACTATCCCCTTTTCTTCAATGACACTCAACTGTCCCCCTCTTCTACACTGAACATCCTCGGTCTGTCCTTTACTTATAATCTGAACTGGAAACTTCACATCTCATCTCTAGCTAAAACAGCTTCTATGAAGTTAGGTGTTCTGAGACGTCTCCGCCAGTTCTTCTCACCCCCCCAGCTGCTAACTCTGTACAAGGGCCTTATCCGTCCATGTATGGAGTATGCTTCACATGTCTGGGGGGATTCCATTCATACTGCTCTTCTAGACAGGGTGGAATCAAAAGCTTTTCGTCTCATCAACTCTTCTCCTCTAACTGACTGTCTTCAGCCTCTCTCTCACCGCCGCAATGTTGCATATCTAGCTGTCTTCTACCGCTATTTTCATGCCAACTGCTCTTCTGATCTTGCTAACTGCATGCCTCCCCTCCTTCCGCGGCCTCGCTGCACAAGATTTTCTTCTTTCTCTCACCCCTATTCTGTCCACCTCTCTAACGCAAGAGTTAACCAGTATTCTCAATCATTCATCCCTTTCTCTGGTAAACTCTGGAACTCCCTGCCTGCTTCTGTATTTCCACCTTCCTATGAATTGAATTCCTTCAAGAGGGAGGTTTCAAGACACTTATCCACCAATTTTTGACCACTGCTTTGACCCTTTTATAGGACTGGCATTTCTGTGGGCATTTTTTTTTTATTAGATTTTTGTTGCCCTTGGTCAGTATCCTTCCTACATAAAAAAAAAAAAAATAAGAGAAATAAATAGTCATACAAATGATACAAAATGATAAAAATTATTAATTAATTAAATAAATGAATAAATAAATAAATAAATAAATATATATATATATATATATATATATATATATATATATATATATATATATATATATATATATATATATATATATATATATATATATATATATATATATATATATATATATATATATATACTCGTATATATATATCATATTTTCGTTATTAAAAATAACGAAAATATGATGATGATAATAATAGTACTAGAAGTATTATTAGTGTTAGTAGTAGAAATAGTAGTAGTAGTAGTAGTAGTAGTAGTGATAATAATAATAATA
>NC_087170.1:3216726-3239226 GCF_035594125.1 Scylla paramamosain | reverse complement strand
ACGCTCTCTCAAATTTTCTTTTCTTTCTCGTTTTATGTAGACACGTTCTGTGCTCCAGCATGTGCTCAGCCTGACGTCACGCAGTAGGAAGGATGAGTGTGTGTGCTTTAAAGGAAAAGTGCAAAGCTGCTTTTTCTTTGATTCACTACTCAAAAAAATAAATAAATAAATATGTAAATAAAAAAAAAATATATATATATATATATATATATATATATATATATATATATATATATATATATATATATATATATATATATATATATATATATATATATATATGGTAGTTGTGATGGTGGATGTGTTTGTAGTAATCGAATAGTGGTAGGTAGACAGGCTGTACATGCGTGTTGAACCTGGAATTGTGGTAGTTATGACAGCAGTAGTAGTATTGGTGGTGGTGGTGGTCGGTGGTGGTGGTGGTACTTATTACTGTAAATAACATAATAAGATACAACTAATGAATAATGTGGGCATGTATTCAATATTATATGTTCAATAAATCAGACATCACATTCAACAAAGACTAATTAAGACACATTAATTAATTAAATGCCTTGAAAACAAAGAATAAGAACAGATATAACATTGTACTTTGCCAGTGTACTCAAAGAAAGCTGAACAAAACCAAAACTTTACAATTAACACGCAAAAAAAATCACTGCATTATTTAGAAGTTATGCCTACCCTACAGACACGCCCACCAAAAAGTGGAGTAGGCCTCAGGACACTCACTACTACACTATGGAATGCCCCATAACAAAATAAACAAACAACTCAATAAATAAAAAAATCTTACAGCTATAAACAAACTGACGCAACTCGTCCGGAAGCAGAAACACTCAATGCCGCGGATCACTGACATTTCTAGCCCTCGTAGTTAAGTTAGCTTAGGTGAAAGGAGGAGGAGGAGGAGGAGGAGGAAGTAGAGGAGGAGGAGGAACAAAAATAATAATAATAATAATAAGAAGAAGAAGATGAAGAAGAAGAAGAAGAAAAAGAAGAAGAAGAAGAAGAAAAAGAAGAAGAAGAAGAAGAAGAAGAAGAAGAAGAAGAAGAAGAAGAAGAAGAAAGAGGAAGAGGAGGAGGAGGAGGAGGAGGAGGAGCAAGAAAAATAAAAAAAAGAAGGAGAAGAAAAAGAAGAAGAAGAAGAAGAAGAAGAAAAAGAAAAAAAAGAAAAAAAAGAAGAAAAGAAGAAGAAAAAGAAGAAAGAGGAAGAGGAGGAAGAGGAGAAGGAGGAGGAAGAGTAGGAGTAGGAAGAAAAGGAAGAGGAGGAGGAGAAGGAGGAAGAAAAGGAGGAGGAGCAGGAAGAAGAAGAACAACAACAGCAGCAACAACAACAACAACAACAACAACAGCAACAAAGAGGAGGGGGTGGAGGAGGAGGAGGAGGAGGAAGAGGAGGAGGAGGAGGAGGAGGAGGAAGAGGAGGAGGAGGAGGAGAAGGAAGAGGAGGAGGAGGAGGAGGAGAAGAGTAGTTGGGAAATTGCCATGGGGGTCGCCCCCCTAAAAAGGCTTGCCACTGAGGTCCCCATTGCATGGGGACCTCAGTGGCAAGCCTTTTTAGGGGGGGCTCGACCCCCATGGCAATTACCCGGAGTGGCAATCCATTTCAGGATGGAGACCCTGGCTGTAAATAGAGTGTTGGGGGATGGGAGAGGGAGGAAGGGGGGGGGAGGGGGGGATGGGGATCCCACCCCCACCCCAGGAGCGACTCTGATGGCATGCCATATTGTGAGTGGGGACCTTATCAAGTTGCAATGGGGAAACCTGACAGCAATTTTCCGTAGACTTCAGTGGCAGTCCATGTCAGGATGGAGGCCCAGGCTGTAGATTAGTGGGGGTTGGGAAGGGGGGGTGATTCATGACGGCGACATCAGGGGGGTGGGTGGGGGGGGGAGGGCGGGGGGGGGGGACGGTGACGGCGACACTGACGGAGAAGAGGTGAGGGGGCGTGCGTCCTTATGCTTCGGCGACGATGGAATGACTAATGAATCAATGATGGTGGGCGGAAAATAATTGAGTGAAAGGAGGGGGGGGGGTGTGGACTGGCGGCCAGACGTGGCAGCCGCCCGCCACACACGCGTGGTTAGGTGACTGTGACGGCAATGCCGTGTAGGTCGCCCTTTCACGTCCCCCCCCCCACCCCCCAACCCACCCACCCAGGGGCGGCTCTGACGGCAAGCCATATTGCGATGGTGATCCTGATAGCAATTTTCCATAGACCCAGGCTTGGGAAGGGGGGGGTGATTCACGACGGCAAACACCAAGGGAAAGGGGGGGGGAGCGGGACGGTGACGGCGACACTGACGGAGAGGTGGGGGAGGCGTGTGTCCTTATCCTTCGGCGACGATGGAATGACTAAATGAATCAATGATGGTGGGTGGAAAATAATTGGGCGAAAGGGGGGGGGGGGTGTGGACTGGCGGCCAGACGTGGAAGTCGCCACACACACGCGTGGTTAGGTGACTGTGACGGCAATGCCGTGTAGGTCGCCCTTTCCCTTTCATTCACAAGAATCCGGGAGGGTGGGATGACTGAGTGTTGCCATCACGCGTTCCCTCCGACATCTCAATACATCCCCTATGGTCAAGGTCGTCGCGACTGCCGCACGAGATCCCGTTACCTGTCCATCCTTTTTACCTGGAGAAAGCGTCTGTGACGGCCAGGGCGGAGCGGCGGGCTCTTCCACTTTCACCGACCACCAGCGGCATGGCCGACGTAATACTTATGTCGGATGGCGGTCTTATTATCATTATTATTATTATTATTATTATTATTATTATTATTATTATTATTATTATTATTATTATTACTATTATTATTATTATTATAGCCGACACGTGCCCCCTCCGATATCTCAGTACATTCCCCCTATGGTCAAGGTCGTCGCGACTATCCACGCTGTACCGCTATAATCTCCAGTCTGGCGACGTATATATGTCATGAAAAAGTAAAGTTTAAAGTCAGTCTGTTAGTTGACAGGGTTTAAAAAACATGTCGTTGACAGATAGTGACGATATATACGTATACCTATCTTCTCTTGCAGGTGGTAGGTCATTTCCCAAAAACACAACAACAGAATTTGAAAACAGAATCTTACCCATTCATTTAGACACCAGCAGGGATTATGAAGTCGGCCTGTGTAATATTTTATTCCCTAAATATTTCTACTGCATTACGGAAGGGGATCCAAATTCTAGTATATCGTTCTATGGTCGGGTTAAGCAGTCAGACTTTGATATGTATGAATATAATATGTATACCTATCTACCGGAAAGGAATATCATCTCCAATTTTACCGATAAGAACATACCGGCCATAACTAAGGCGATTAATGGACAGATAGTGAGAGAACTTCAAGCAATCTTGAATGACTCCTTTAAGATCTATTTCCCTTACTCGGATATCATTTATTATGACCACGACTTGGAGCGGGTCGTTGTGAATAACGCGATTGTCCCTCCTAATGACGATCGTATTTACAGTGATATAAGTATAAAATTTGCATCGCATATAGCTCGCATTCTGGGTTTCAATCCAAATTTTCGCTACACCGTCTACTTTCAAAGATCTGGCGATGTCATTTCATCTTCCAGCGCGAGCGAAGCTTCCTCCTCATTACCCATAAAATTATTCGCTCAATACGTACCGCGAGCTGATGCAGGGACGGATTATATGTACGTTTATACCGACATCATTTCTCCCTCGCGATTTGGTAACCAACTAGTTAATATATTAGACGTCATACCACTCCCCGGCGACAGCACCAGTAAAGGTGCGAATTCAGTTACGTATAAACCACTTTCTGTATCAACTATAGAGAGTGTGGCTATCAAAATTGCTAATCAAAGAGGCAAACCTATTCAGTTTGAAGATGGGGAAAACAGTGTTACTTGCGTGTTACATATAAGACCACGTTAACTTTGCGTCTCGGACGTAAAGTTTTGAAGAGAATCGATCAAGGTGGGATAATGGCTGGAGTGGAGGATAATGAAACAGGCAGGTGTTGCCTACTTCCGAGGCAAGTCACGCACCTCGCGACCATCTGCGCGGGAAGCTTCAGTGTTTCCCCGCGCGGCATGGCGGCCGGGACAAAGTGTTGACAATGTTATAGAAAAAAAAAGAAAAGAAAAATGGGTGTTCATTGTGGAACAGCAGAGGCGCGGCTTTTATGTGAAGTGTGTGGGAGATGGCACACTAATCCATCCTGCCCCTCATGTGTGGAAGACCAGTGTGATTTATGCGAGCGGTGTGGACTTCTGTTTCCACATCCACCGCCAGAACACACCTGCGAAGTTGGCAATCCTGCTTCTTCTGGTAAGCATTATTACTTATTTTGGCGGGAATGTATAATAATAAAGATGAAATGACTGTCAATCTTACAAGTTTGAGCTCTGAGCACATCTTCCTGTACAGGCTCACACTCGATTGAGGTTGAGCAGAACGGCGGCGTAGAAGGCCCACGTCGGCGGACGTCACAAGGCGACATCCCACGCGGAGGCGGGGGAAGAGGTGAGAAAAAAAAAAAATACTACAAATAATAAAGCAATAAATACGGTGCCACCGCCACTACTAATATTCTTTTTTTTTAAGACTCGCCACGGCCGGGACCGAGTGGATTATCGGGGAACATATTCAATTCTTCCGAGACTTCAAGTCCTTCACTACCTACACAAGGTAAATATCAATTCAATAATAATAATAATAATAATAATAATAATAATAATAATAATAATAAACTGTCGCTGCTACTTCTATTTTTTCTTCCCAGACACGCCACAAGCGGAGGCGGACCACGATGAGCGCAGCATGGCAGGAGAGTCGGCGGATGCAGACCTTGACGAGCGCGGGATGCCGGAAGAGCCGCGGTTAATTGACTTGAGGGAAAATTTTATGAGGAGCTTCACCAGACATCGATATGACATACCTGATCATGTAAGCAGAGATCCACTCGGTCTACTTACCGAATACAGGGAGTTCTTTATACGGGAAATTAGATCATATTTCACGTCACACGGCTCGCCATTCCCCCCCACCCTGAAAATATTTTCACACATTTCTCTGTTACTAGTGAAATTCTCTACCTTAGGCGAGGATGAACATCGAGTCATTCATATTGCTTTTAGAGCACGACTGATCACCTATCAAGATGTGCCTGACCTTGTTGATTTATGGATCCATCAGCTGAACAGTCGGCTGGAAAGCCTTACCAGCGAGACTGAAGGATCTGGTTTTATCATTTCAAGAGTACAGAATTTTTTCATCAACTATTGCTTGCACGTCGCATGTAGTGGCATAGGAGATTATGTTGCTTATCCTAGAGGCGTGCGAGGAGGGAATGAAATTTTCAATCCTGATGGCCGACATTCATCCTGTGTTATTCAGTGTTTGGCGGCTTTCAGACTTCATGCTTGAGGTGCACCTTGGAAAAGAATTCCAAAAATATTACGGAGACGGCATGGCGGAGAGAAATACGTCACGCGCGGAAAAGTAGGCAGTCCAGTGACTTGGGAGAACTTGAGTCAGTTAGAAAGGTTAAATTGTCTGTCTCTGGACGTTTATACACTGACAAAAAGCGGTGAGATATACTATTTAACATTATCAAGAAAAGGCTCGCGGAAGTATAAAACTGTAGTCTCACTCCTTTTACTAGGTGGAAAACATATGACGCTCATTAAAGACGTGGAGAAGCTGCACCGGAAATTGATGAGAAGCAGCCCCACCCCAGAGGGTCATCAATTTTGCAAAGTATGTTTCAGCTCAGTTCCCAAGTCTGTCAGTTTGAGCGATCACGAGTGTCACTGCGACTTCACTCAAACTCTTCTCTTTCCAGGTGACGGTGAAAAAGTAAAATTTAAAAATTTTGCCTACACCTATCAGCCTGCATACTTAGCATTTTTTTATTTTGAAACTATGATAAAACCTAAGGAGAATAGGAGTGTGATAGCTGAACATGAGCCAATTGGATACTCGTATCTCATCATCAATAGGCATGGAGATGTCGTGGAAAAGAGAAGTTATTTCGGTGAAGATCCCGTGAATAATTTCATTGATAGCCTATCCAATGCTTGGGGAATCATCAAGGAAAGTGTAGTTAGCTATCCAGCATATATTAGCATGTCTGCGGAGGATGAAGCCCACTTCAAACGTCAGCGTCACTGCGAGCTCTGCCATCAACCCTTTAATGTGAAAACCCCACCTCATAAACATCACGACCACTCATTACCACAAAATAATTACAAGGGGGCTTTGTGCGCGCGATGCAACCTCCAGTGTCATGACATGAGGAAATATCTCATCACTCTGGCACATAATATGAGCTTTGACGTCTCCTTAATCATAAAAGACCTTCACTTGCCAGAGTCGCACGTGGACATCCTTGCCAAGTCAGAATCGCATTTATTGAAAGTAAGGATTAAGGAATTGCAGTTTCAGGACACGCTTTCCATTATGAATGCTGGCCTCGGTCATCTCGCTCAGAGTCACGTGCAGGCGGGCTATAGCACGCGTTACGCCCAGGAAATGGTGAATTACCTCCCCGAGGATGTAAGGCGTGTAATTTGCACTCAAAAACAGTTTCTTTGTTATGAGTACATCACCGACCTTGGCCGCTTAGAAGATCGACAATTGCCACCTCGTGAGGCATTTTATGACACGCTCAAGGGGAAGGCTCTGCCACCTGGAGAATATGAACACGCTCAAAGCGTGTGGAGTATGACATCCTGCCGCACTTTAGGCGATTACATAAGACTGTATTGTGAGATTGATGTGGGATTATTAGCCGACACATATCTCAAATATAGATCATACCTGCATGAATTTTATGGGCTGGACGTGTCACATTACGTGTCACTGTCTTCTTATGCTTATGACGCTTTTTTAAAGTCGACAGGCGTTCAACTTGATCCACCTTACGACCCTAACATGTATCACCTGATCAAAAGAAATGTACGAGGAGGCTTTGTAACTTGCGTCAGGCCACACCTGCAGTCAAACCACGAACCCGACGGTGGACCGTCGGGTTTTTTTTTAAACAAATATTTACAGAAAGGCTTAAAATTCCACGTTGAGTGTGGAATTATTTAAAAAGCCTATGTTAGTATTTTTAACAGGAATAACACTATACATGCTTAACATAAAGATTATAATGTTAATACAATAAAATAATAAAAATTTAAAGATTTAAAGCGCCAGTGGGGACAGGTGCGTGCTACGCCAGCTGTGGGCTGCCAGCTTCACCTGGTGCGTGGACATGTCCTGCACTTGGGGCGTGGCCGCCGTGAACATGTTCCACAGCCGCGAAGTCCTGGCTGTGTAGGTGCGCTGGTGTTGGCTAGAGCGAGATCGAGGCACCTTCACTAGCTCGTCGCTACTGGCTGCAGCTCTGGTGCACCTCTGTACTGCGTGTGGCAGCAGCCTCAGGGGGTCAAGGTGAGGGACCCTCTGCACCTGAGTTTTGTGGCACACCACCAGTGCTGACACGTCCCGGCGGTGCTCCAGTGACGTTACTGGTGGTGGGTGCTGTTGGTCCTCATCGGTGGCCACCAAGCGCAGGGCTCGCCGCTGCACAGCATCCAGTCTCTGCATGTGGGTGGCGGCACTCGACATCCAGGACAGGGCACCGTACTCCATACATGGGCGTATCTGTGCCCTGTATAGCGTGAGGATGCCCCGTGGGTCGAGGGTGTTCGCCATCCTACGCAGGGCAGAGACTCGGAGAGAGGTCTGGCGGGCGACGACACTGATGTGGTGATCGAAGCGTAGGCCGCGGTCCACAGACACGCCCAGGATCTTGATATAATCCTGAAGTGGCAGGCTCTTGCCTCCAAAACGCAGCTGTCCTGAGACTGCGTGTGAAGCACCTGGGGACCGCGAGATGACCATCGCCTGCGTCTTCTCAGGAGCGAAGTTGACCTGCCACATCTTTCCCCACTGCTCCACCAGTCCGAGCTGCCTGTTCAGCTCAGTGACGGCACGCTGACTGTCGAGGCGGCAGTAGGAGCGGGAGAGTGTGCAGTCGTCGGCGTATGCTGCCACAGATGACAGCTGCCGGAGGAGGTCGTCGATGTATATGTTCCATAGGACTGGGCCCAAGACGGAGCCTTGTGGAACTGAGGCCCGGACAGGTGAAGGTCTTGATGACTGCCCGTTGACTACTACCTGAAGGGTCCTACCCTGGAGGTAATCTTCTAGCAGCATTAACAGGTCACCTTGGACACCCTTGGCGCGAAGCTTTTCAATGAGCCCCGCGTGCCAGACCCTGTCAAAAGCCCCAGCAATGTCCAGGGCCACCACAAGGGTGTCCAGGCCTTCTTCCAGGGCGTCTTGCCAGTCCTTGGAGAGGATGAGGAGGAGGTCTGCGGTGGATCTGCCAGGCCTGAAGCCAAACTGCTTGTCTGAGAGGAGGTGGTTCTCGCTCAGGTGTTGGCAGATGGCAGCAGCCACTATTTGCTCCAGCAACTTGCCCATCACTGAGAGCAGGGAGATGGGTCTGTAGTTGTTGGGCTCAGACCTTGAGTTTTTCTTATGGACCGGTACCACACGCGCTTCCTTCCATACTGAGGGCCACTTCTTCTCCCTCAGGCAAGATGTGAAGACGGTGGTGAGAGGAGCTGACAGCTCTCTAGCGCATTGCTTGAGGAGCCGTGGGCTGACGTCATCCGGGCCTGTGGCTTTACCCACATCCACCGCACCGAGTAGCCGCTCAACCTGCTCTGCCGTCACCAAGACAGTGGTGACAGTGCAATCAGATTCCGGGGCCAGCTGTGGTACAGGTCGTGCCGAGTCGTCAACCCTCATCTTGTTGGCGAAAAGCTCGGCGAGGAGTGTGGCCTTGTCTGCACTGCTCGTGGCGGTGGATCCGTCAGGTCTGGTGAGTGGAGGAAGAGTCTCGCGGTGACATGCTCCTTGCTGCTCCTTCACCAGATTCCACCAGGTCTTGTTGCCAACACCTGGGCCACTGAGCTTTCGCCTTCTGTCCTCCCTTAGCTGATTCCTCGCCCATCTGCAGATAGACGTCATCCTCCTACACGCTTTCCGGTGCAGCGTCTTGTTCCTGCGTGACGGGTGTCGCTTGTACCTCACCCAGGCAGCATACTTGGCCTCGGCAGATGCTCTGCAGCGAAAACCAAACCAGGCGGGATCACCAGGCCTGGAGAGATATACTCGGCAGGGCACATGCTGCTGTTGGAGGGCAAGGAGCCTGGTGGTGAGGGTGCGTGCCTTGGTCTCAGCATCTCCCATTAGGAGGGACTCCCAGTACGTGTTCTCCATGTCCTGCTTCATGGATGGCCAGTCCGCCCTGTTCCAAAGCCAGACGGTGCGCGGGATAGCGTCTTCCCTCGCCGTTTGCAGCTCGACCTGAGACAGCACAGCAAAGTGGTCTGAGCTGCCCACTGGTCCTAGCTGCTGGCAGCTGATGCTGGCTTCGGGTAGGTCTGTCACCACAGGATCCAGCAGTCCTCCCCGCTCGTGTGTAGGGAAGGTGACATGGTTGGTTAGGGCCTGAACAGTCAGGAGATTACTGAAGGCATCCTGCTCCATGTGGAAGTTCAGGTCCCCCACTATCATCACATGGGAACACTTGTGACGCTGGAGCAGGGTGTCGAGTTCCTCCGTCAGGAAGTCTAGCGGGGCTCGTCCTTGTCTCGGGGGGCGGTACATGACACAGAGGAGAAGCCCACTGTTGTCTGCAAGTACCACCCTGAAGAACAGTGCCTCCATCAGGTGTGGCACGGCTATCTCAAGTTCCTGTGTTTGGAGGCCGTCCTTAAAACAGGCAGCGACCCCTCCGCCTGCTCTATTTTTTCGGTCCATCCTCACCCACAGGGAGTAGCCTGATATTTTGCCGAATGTCGGCTCCACCTCGTCACTCAGCCACGTTTCTGTTACTGCGACAATGTCAGCACTATGTCTCAGCACGAAATTGTGACTAAGGTCACCTACATTGGTGCGGAGTCCTCTCACGTTGGCGGAGACCACGGTCAGGTGACAGCTGGGGCGTCTGTTCCCTTGCCTCCTCGCGTTGGCTTGGGAATGAGGTGTGGTGGTGAGGCGAGACGCATTAGTGTCTGCCCTGCCACGAGGAGAGATTCCAGCTGGGGTAGTGACCGGGCTGTGGCTGCCAGGAAGGCTGGAGGGGGGCCTGAAAGGGCTGCTGGGGGTGAGGAAGTTGTTGCCGCGCTAAACCCTCCGTCAGAACCCTCATGAACATATTCTCCTGCCTTTGTTCCTGGCGTTCGTCAGCAGCGCGGCTGTAGCACATCTCAGCTGTGTGGCCGGGGCGGAAGCAGTAGTCCCATCGGACCCTTTGCTCTCCCCTGTGCCTCACTTAATAATGTCGCATGTGGGATGGTGGATTGCTATAATATCAGGAATGTGAAAGGACAAATTTGTACCACTCGTATGCGAAAGCGTACGTTGTCACATTTTGACGACAAGCGCTTTCACGTCGATGGCTATACCTCAAGGGCGTATTATCACCCCGACAATGATCCGCGGGAAAGAGATGTGGAGAATGAGATGGAAGAGGAGGTGGCGGTGGATGTGGGGGAGGTGGAGGTGGATGAGGAAGAGGAGGAGGAGGAGGAGGAGGAGGAGGAGGAGGAGGAGGAAGAGGGGGAGGAAGAGGGGGAGGATGGGGTAATGAGTGGTCTGTGGCGTGATCGGGAGAGACTTTCCGCGGCATTATTCACATCATGATTAAGGGGTAGAGAAAGAGAGGACGCAGCTGCTAGCAGACGCCCTTCATGTAATGTAAAAAAACATTTGCTCTGACCACGTAGGCTAAGGAAGAGGGGGAGGTGGAGGATGGGTTGTGTCGTGATCGGGAGTGGCCTTCCATGACATTATTCACGTCATAATTAAGGGGTGGAGAGAGACCGCGGCCGCCAGCAGCTGCCATTCATGTAATGTAAGAACATTTGTTTTGAGTATGGAGTTAAGGAGAGGAATGAGGAGATTGTTCATGTACTGTAAGGACATTTGTACTGTCCACGTGGGATAAGGAGGATGAGGAGGAGGAGGTAATGTAAGAACATTTGTACTTAGGTTAAGGAGAGGGGGGAGGGGGGGGGAGGTTGAGGAAGAGGTGTGGGTCGGGGGAGATCCACGTCATAATTAGAAGGCAGGGATGAGGATGCAGCTGGGAGGTTAGTTATGCTGTTACCTACATGACCATGTAAATAAAGGTTAAGTAATAAATACTGTAAACATATCGTAGCGTCTTTTAGTAACCCTCTGAACTTAACATGGACAAGACATTTAGCGAAGAGATGCTGAATCTCTTCAGATATCCTGCACGCATAATTATTGCAGGTTATACAAATTCCGGCAAAACACACCTCTGCAATAAAATTATAGAGAAATATCAGCATGGATTTAACAGAATTATCATTTGTGGCGTCTCATCGCATTCGCTGCAGCAGAATTCCCCTTTTCAAGATAAGGTCGAAGTGCATGAGAAAATTATTGATCCCGTGATGGATGATAACAGTCCATACGCCGACCCGCAAACGCACACACTCCTGATATTAGATGACAATTTCCTCACGGCTGGCAATTCTCAAACGATAGCAGAGGCTTTCACCAAAGGGAGACATAAAAATTTGTCAGTTATAATGATAGCACAGAATGTCTTTTTCCCCGGAAAGTATGCTAGAACGATAACTTTAAATGCCTCACATTACATTCTTATGAAAAACAGAGATATATATCAAATTGAATGTCTGGGCAGGCAACTTTATGGAAGGGAGCGCGCCAAACACTTTGTGGAAATTTATAAAAATGTCGTGCTTAGACGAGATCACGGTTATTTGTTGTGTGATTTATCCCCGAACGCACCCGAAGAAATTCAACTGCGCACGAATATTGTGGATGAGCCACCCTGTGAGAAAGTCTATCTGCTATGAACGCCGTTTTGGACGAACTTTACCGGGATATGACGAATCCTGCGGCTTTAGGAGGTGTGCAAGCACTCTACAGAGAGGGGAAGAAAAGGGATAAGAATCTAACACTCCGCGATGTGAGGGCATTTCTGCAGGGCAACCGCACTTATACGCTTCACAAGCCGACACTGAAACGTTTTCCGCGACGAAAAATTCTCGCTCCTAAACCGTCCGTCATTTTAACTTGCGATTTGGCTGATTTTGCGAGGCTGCACAGACACAATAGCGGCGTCCGATACATCATGTTTTGCCTGGACGTTTTCAGCAGATACTTGAAAGTGGCAACGCTGACAAGTAAATCCGGACACAGTAGCCTGCAAGCGCTGAAAAAAGTTCTAGAGTCGGGGAGTTTTACAGGCGTGTCGCGTCTTTTTACCGATCAGGGATCCGAATTTTATAATCAAGCAGTGAAAAAATATCTAACTTTGAAAGGTATTACCTTGTATTCCAATTACTCGCGTGAAACAAAGGCGAGTTTGGCAGAAAGGGTCATCCGAACCATAAAGACAAAAATATATAAATATCTCACGCAGAACAACACACTGACGTATATTAACGTCTTGCCCACCCTAATAAATACGTACAATCACACCCCACACCGCGGTTTGGGCGGCAACCAAACGCCGGCTCAGGTTCACCGCCTCCGCGAGCTGTCACAAGTCAGGAAGCAATTTAAACGAATGTATTTAAATCGGCCAAGGGGAAAGAAAGTTGTCAGTCATAAATTAGACGTGGGAGACATTGTACGCTTGCAACGTGCTTCCCGAACGCAATTTAAATTTAATAAGGGTTATACCGTCAACAATACCGAGGAGCTTTTTAAGATAAGTCGTGTGGATTACTCACATAAAATCCCTATTTATTTCATAAGAGATTTGGCGGGGGAGGACGTGACCGGCGCTTTCTACAGGGAAGAATTAATCAAGTCCTCTCTTCCCTCACATTACCAGGTCGATATATTACGATCGAAGGTCGAGCGAGGTAAGAGAAAGTACTTCGTCCACTGGCGTGGGTACCCAGATAAATTTGACAGCTGGATAGATGCGGACGACTTAGTATAAGATATGGATGAGGAAAAACCATTGATATTGAAGTACAAGGATTTGGTTTTTCTCCTCTCGCACGTCACCCCTAAATTGCGGAAGCAGGTCTTGCAAAGTTTGAATAAGCGCGAAGTCAATTGCATCTCGGAAATATTCGCCAACTTTTTGAAGAGACGCCTGACGGACGACGATACCATCATTAACCGCCTGAAAAAATTCAAGAGTGATATTCGCACTGTAGCCTTGAAGAAGACGCCCGTGTACAAGCGATTCTAATCTCCAAACGAGGTGGTAACATATTGGCCGCGTTACTCCCGATAGCCGTGTCGGCAATAACAAGTTTACTACAGAGATGAAAGAATATTGTTTAGTTCCCGTCTCAGTTGCCGAGAGGTGTAAGTTTAAACCGACCGACAGCGCAACTCAGCACCGATTCACGTCAAAACAAGTCAAGAAAAAAAAAAAAAACTTCACTTCCGCTACCGGCCGCCGCCCTCCTCGACGCCGCCACCGTGACGCCACCACCACGCGCACCTGTCAATCCACCCTTGGATGATTTGATTCGAGTTGCCGTTCCTCCTTCCTTTAAAGAATATGGTTTATCTCTCTTGAAATTATTGGAGGGTAAACCTGGGATTTCATGGGATGAGCGCGGTAACTTACTTCCACCATTTTCTGGCATAAGCGTGTTTGATCTCATACGAGTACTCGGTCACGAAAAGGGGGCCGCGAAAAGACTTTCACCCGATAAGCGTCCATTATTATCACTGCTACTTCGCATGGCGCAACTCCCCGCGGATGCCATCAGAAATACGACTCAACGAAGTAAACTGATAGGTGGCGGGGTCGGTGACATCTGGGAAGCATATTAAATGAGAAAGCTCCCCATCTTACTCTGTAAACGAGTAAGTACATCAATAATACATGAGAGCACGTGTTAGGCGCGTCAGGGGTGCAGGCCCACGGATGGATAATTGATGAGGGTTATGGTCAAAAAAAGGTTCACCCCCCCCTAACCCACATCCCCTAATAAATAATACGTTCCCCGCCCTCCTTCCCTTCCCACCAACAAAGGAAAAAAAAATAACACCTGCGTCAATTTGAATGAATAAATTCTACTACGCAGAAGGTGTAATATCGACCAATACGTGCGAATAAAGGTCTGCGATGTCACATTTCCCCCTCACTCCCCTCACAGAGGGTTCAACGTGTGGATCAGCCCTCCAATTACTCGTCAAGATGAAGGTGGTCGAGGGCAAGCTGACCGATGGCATCTTCCGCGACCGCCACTGTTATATCATTTATTCAGTAAATGCCGTCTCCACCGAACCGAGTGGGATTGCGCGGGATCTCAAAACGATTTACCCATACGAGAATACACATGCAGCTAGAAAGAGACTCTACTCGCTTCATCGGGCCACGGCAGACACGAGAGATGACCCAGGACGTATCATTATCCACGCGCCTCCCACAGGAAGCGTAAATCTCCCTCACCTGGTGGCCTGCGTGACTCAGTATGGTTGGGGCGAGGCCGTCGAGGGAAACGAGAAGGCGCGACAGGCAATCGCGACGTCGAAGGATTTGCCTTACGTGGAAGGACTCAAGATGGATACAAGCGTGAATCGACGTCAACACTTCCAGAATTGCCTGAAAAAGATTGCCCTGCTAGCCATGGCGAACGCTGAAGTAGAGCAAATTATTATCCCGGAAGGACTGGGATGTAGAGGTCGCTGCCAGGATGAGTGGAAGAATAATTACCTGCCTATGGTGGAAGGGCTGGCGCAGCGACTTCAACCTTTTGGAGTTGAAACTATTCTGGTGAGGAAGTCTGAATAACTATATCATGTAAATTTTAAAATAAAGTTGATGTGTGTTTGACAAATCGAGTATAAATGTATTCCTTAATTGGGGTGACCGTTATTATTTATTTTGATCATGGCGGGAGCAGCATATCAGACAGAAATAAATAGCCGGTGATTATGCTCGACGTCTTATTCATGACGTGACAACCATCATGACGAGAGCGTTCACACCTCCCACTCGAGCGGAATACGACTTGCTTTTTACGCAAAGCAAAGGTGGAGGTTTAGACGACATCCGGGTTTTTATTCCACCCCATTCAAGAAGAGGTGGCGGTCTATTTTCCGTTTTGAGTGGCTTTGCTAAAAGAGCAATTCCCTTTCTCATGCGCACTGTAGCACCCGAAGCGCTCCAAATGGGAAAAGGTTTATTAACAGATGTTTTAGAAGGGAAGCGACTTCGCGAATCATTAAGAAATAGAGGTGTTGCAGCCGTGAAGGGTGTGGGGGAAAGGATAGTTCGAGGCGGACGAGTAATGAAAAAGAGGAAAGTTGGAGTCGGAAAAAAAAAAAAAAGAGAAAACCACCAACCAGGCAACTGAAAAGAAAGACTTGCTATAAAGCAGATATCTTCAATATTTAGCTTAGTCGCAAAGATGACTCATTACGGTCCGGATGTGCAGGGTGGAGCGACCTCCACCCCCCTGAGCAATTATCTGACGGCCGTGAGTGAGAACTTTCCGCGGGTGAATCGCTTGCATACCATCGAATCGTCAGTCGCTGCGAGGGGAAAGTTGGACGTATTACCCGTTAATTTAGATGCAAATGCTAATAATCATGCGGGGATCAACGATCCTTACATTGAATTTAGACTGCCTGGTATTCCAGGGCAATTTTTGGATCTATCAACGCTGTCTCTAGAATTGCGAGTTAGCGCGACGAAGGCAGACGGCGCGCCACTAGACGATGGCGATCACGTCGTTTTTAGTAATGGTTTGAATAATACGATGTTTAAGTCATGCGCTTGTTATTTTAACGAACAGCTTGTGGAGTCATCCTCTTTGTTCAACTATCCATGCCTTCATTAAAATGATTACAACAATCCCTCAGGATAAAATTGACTCTATCGGTCGCGTCGCCTTCTACCACCGCGATTATGATGGATCAAAAGGCATAATCAATAAATTTGATGAAGACTATTTCACGGGAGGGAATAAAGACGAGAAACAAATGATGAAAGATTGTAAAACGCACGGCATTTCGATGACTGCGCCTTTGTTTTCGGATATATCAAGTCTGGACGCTTATCTGCTTGACTCTGTTGATGTGAGAATTCGATTAGAATTGGCTAA
Organism: Scylla paramamosain; assembly: GCF_035594125.1. NCBI lineage: Eukaryota > Metazoa > Arthropoda > Malacostraca > Decapoda > Portunidae > Scylla > Scylla paramamosain. The sequence goes on along the minus strand of NC_087170.1, from coordinate 3,223,084 downwards.
CAAAACATGGATTCTTAATTCACACCAAGATGCCAGCAGTTTCAAATTTAAGCTCGAGATGGCTAAGTTATGGGTTGACCGCGTCACGCCACATCCGCCCGCCTTAGAATCGTTAAATAACTCCTTGACTCGAAATCCAATGCAATACACTTTTAATAGAACGCTCAATAAAACGTATGTGTTAGCCGCCAATCAAACGTCTTTGATTGCCGAATTACCTTTCGCGCAAATCATACCTCAAAATTTGACCATGGCAATAGTTGATATGGACAGCTTACAAGGCGTAATTGATAAGAATGGTTTATATTTTCAACACGCCGATCTGTCACATGTACATATCACCGTGAACGGGGCGACCATTTATAACGTTCGCAGCTCTTTCCCGCATCACGCGTCAAAATTGTTTTACACGACCCTTGAGTCACTAGGATTGGACACGCGTAATTCCCTAACATTTGATGCATTCAATAAAGGTCGGACAGTATGTTTCTTTAACTTTGTGACGGAGGACGTGCACAATGCCATCCCTCTGGATAAATCAGGAAATCTAAGAATTAATCTGTCGTTTGCCAAGGGACGTAATCACAACCGCGTCATAATGTTTTTCGCCGACACTACTGGCGTCATAGAAATTGATCATTATCGTCACGTTCGCTGCATTGTCCGCGCATAAGCCGTCATGAATGCACGTGAAATACAGGCCGGTCTAGCAGGCATCTTGGGCGATCGAGTTTATTTTTTAGGCTGTCACGATCATCGCCATGTGACAGATCTGATAAATCTTGCCAGAAAACAGGTGAAGCCATGCGTTTTCATTCTAAATACATTGAGTGACTCAAAGACCATGGGCCACTGGATTACTGTTTATCTTAATTTTCAAAGTCAGACCATAGGCTATTACGATAGCTATAACTTGCATCCCAAATACAATTCCGCTGTCTTACATCATTTTATGCAAACTTGTCCACATATGAAAATTAGCACATTAAATTATCGACATTAAAACGTGCAATGTGCATTATTCACGCCACCTTCAAAAAGCCTCAATATCTATATAATGACAAAAAAATTACTCGTATGGCATACGTAATATTTCGTAATATGCCGCATTGCATGCCTACGTTTTGCCCAGCCGGCAGCCGGGCGAGATGTCGTAACATCTGTAAAGCGGTAATAAGGTAGATTGGGGGTGGGGTGGGGGTGGGAAAGGGGGTCAATATGGGGTAATTGCTGACGGATAAGCGTCACTTCGCCATCACCTCTCAACCCAGTCGGACGTCGAAGCCTCATCTCCAAGAATGGAGCAAGCTAACAAACGTTTCATCTTGAGAACTGCGGGTGAGTACGCCATTACCTTGCACGGCATCTGACATCTTCACCATTGTAAATTACATTAACGTTCTTTGCCAATGAATAAGAAGAGGGAGAGTGGGAGGGGAAATAAAAACTTTTCCATTGTTCTTATCGTTTTTTTTTTTTTTTTTTTTCTTGTCTGTTACAGAACGCATCTCTTTCCGCTTTGATATCTATCTGGGCGATGCTGGGGGTAAGCGAAGCCGTGCTGACCATGAGGATGTCAATGTGGAGAAAATGTCAGAACCTGCAAAGAAGAAATTGATCTTCAGTGATGACGTCATCTCGCCACTGCCGGCCAGCCCACCTCCTGACGCTCCATCAGGACAGGAGTCGCAACAGCAGCAGCCGGCATCGCAGTCGATTCCGCCACCTCAGGAGTCGCTCATGCCACCTCCGACCGAAGCACAGCCGCAACGGTCAGATGAGTCGACAGTAGGCGGCAAAGAGGGTCAGGAGGTGAAGAAGAAGTCGCAGGAAAACAGAAAAAAAAAGAATATTCCCCCTAACACGCCAGAGGACGACAGCACACCAAAACTCCCCGTTGCTCCAGCCGCCCCTCGTAAGAAGCTGGTTCCTAGAGTTATTAAAACTACGCCCGTCATTGACAGCGATGACGATGATCTCTTCGCCTTCAATTCGCAAATGTTTTGAATGAAAGAGATGTATTTGCCCTAATAAGCAATGAGCTGTATTTGTCCTAATAAAAATAAAATGTTCCATCGACTCTGCATAACCTTTCTAATAATAATAATAATAATAATAATATTAATAATAATAATAATAATAATAATAAGGTGACCATCCGGCATAAGTATTACGTCAGCCCACGCCGCTGGCGGTCGGTGAAAGTGGAAGAGGCCGCCACTCCGCCCTGGCCGTCACAGACGCTTCCTCCAGGTAAAAACGATGGACAGGTAACGGAACCTCGTGAGGCTGTCGCGACGACCTTGACCATAGGGGATGTATTGAGATGTCGGAGGGAACGCGTGATGGCAAGTCTCGCCACCCAGACTGTCCAGGATCCGCGCGGGCAACTAGCGCGTGACGTCCACGTGGCGGCCCATTCTAAGCCCTCAACTTCCCGTTCCCGCCAAAAAAAAAAAAAAAAAAAAAAAAAAAAAACCTGCATGACTCCTGGCGGCGTAAGGCCGCATGGGACCTGGCGGTCATCGCCTGCCACTTTCCTGACACGTGCGGTCCTCCCCCCCACCCCATTCCCTTCCACCCGACCTTGACCATCCAGCGGTGGCAACCTTGGAATGTACTGAGGTGTCGGAGGGAGCACGCAATGGTAACACTCAGTCATCCCACCCTCCAGGATTCTTGTGAATGAAAGTGAAAGGGAGACTTTCATGGCAGTGCCGTCAGAGTCACCTAACCACGCGTGTGTGTGGTGACTTCCACGTCTGCCCGCCAGTCCACCCCCCCCCCCCTTTCGCTCAATTATTTTCCACCCACCATCATTGATTCATTTAGTCATTCCATCGTCGCCGAAGGATAAGGACACACGCCTCCCCCACCTCTCCGTCAGTGTCGCCGTCACCGTCCCGCTCCCCCCCCCCCCTTCCCTTGGTGTTTGCCGTCGTGAATCACCCCCCCCCCTTCCCAAGCCTGGGTCTATGGAAAATTGCTATCAGGATCACCATCGCAATATGGCTTGCCGTCAGAGCCGCCCCTGGGTGGGTGGGTTGGGGGGGGGGGCGTGAAAGGGCGACCTACACGGCATTGCCGTCACAGTCACCTAACCACGCGTGTGTGGCGGGCGGCTGCCACGTCTGGCCGCCAGTCCACACCCCCCCCCCTCCTTTCATGGGGGGCGACCCCCATGGCAATTTCCCAACTACTGAGAAGGAGGACGAGGAGGAGGACGAGGAGGAGAAGGAGGAGGAGGAGGAGGAGGAGGAGGAGGAGGAGGAGGAGGAGGAGGAGGAGGAGGAGGAAAAGGAGGAGGAGGAGGAAGAGGAACAAGAAGAACAAGAAGAACAAGAAGAACAAGATCAAGAACAAGAACAAGAAAGAATAGGAGGAGGAGGAGGAGGAGGAGGAGGAGAAAGAGGAGGACCAAGAGGATGAGGATGAGGAGGATGAGGAGGAGGAGGAGAAGAAGGAGGAGGAAAAGAACAACAAGAACAAGAACAAGAACAACAACAACAACAACAACAACACACACACACACTCTCTCTCTCTCTCTCTCTCTCTCTCTCTCTCTCTCTCTCTCTCTCTCTCTCTCTCTCTCTCTCTCTCTCTCTCTCTCTCTCTCTCTCTCTCTCTCTTTCTCTCTTTTTCTCACCTGATGCCCCTCCCTCCTTTCCTCACTATTTTCAAGATAGTGATGTCGTTGTTAAATTCTGTATTTACGTCGAAGTATGGGTGCGTATATAAATTGTCAATCTGGAAATCCTGCAAGTAATAGCTTTTTTTTTTTTTCATGTAGGAGGGACACTGGCCTAGGGCAATAAAAATCTAATAAAAAAAAATGCCCACTGAGATGCCAGTCCCAGAAAAAGATCCAAAGCGATAGTCAAAAATTGAAGGATAAGTGTCTTGAAACCTCCTTCTTAAAGGAATTTAACTCTTGGGAAGGTGGAAATACAAAAACAGGCAGGAAGTTCCAGAGTTTACCAAAGAAATGGACGAATGACTCAGAATACTAGTTAACTCATCCATCAGAGAGGTGGACAGAATAGGGATGACAGAAAGAAGAAAGTGCATCGAGACCGCGGGAGGAGGACAGGCATGCAGTTAGCAAGATCAGAAAAAGCATTTAGCATGAAAATAGCGGTAGAAGACAGATTCAACACTGCGGTAATGAGAGAGAGGCTGAAGACAGTCAGTTAGAGGATAGGAGTTGATGAGACGAAAAGCTTTTGATTCCACCCTGTCTAGAAGAGCGGTATGAGTGGGACCCCCCAGACATGTGAAACATACTCTACATGGACAGATAAGGCCCTTGTACAGAGTTAGCAGCAGGGGGGGTGTGAGAAAAACTGGCGGAGACGTCTCAGAGCGCTTAGAAGCTGTTTTAGCTAGAGATTAGATGTGAGGTTTCCAGTTCAGATTATAAATAAAGGATAGACCGAGGATGTTCAGTGTAGAAGAGGGAGATAGTTGAGTGTCATTGAAGAAGAGGGGATAGTTGCCTGGAAGGTTGTGTCGAGTTGATAGATGGAGGAATTGAGTTTTTGAGGCATTGAACAATACTAACTTTGCTCTGCCCCTATCAGAAATTTTAGAAAGATCAGAAGTCAGGCTTTCTATGGCTTCCAAGTAGAGTGGCCTTGACGGAACACATACTGGCGATCAGATAGAAGGTTGTGAAGAGACAGATGTTTAAGAATCTTGTTGAGGATAGATTCAAAAACTTTAGATAGGCAGGAAATTAAAGCAATAGCGGTAGTTTGAGGGATTAGAACGGTCATCCTTTATAGGAACATGCTGAAATGGCAAACTTCCAGCAAGAAGGAGAGGTAGATGTTGACAGACACAGCTGAAAGAGTTTGACTAGGCAAGGTGCAAGCACGGAGGCACAGTTTCAGAGAACAATAGGAGAGACCCCATCAGGTCCATAAACCTTCCGAGGGGTTAGGCCAGCGATGGCATGGAAAACATCATTGCGAAGAATTTTAATAGGTAGCATGAAGTAGTCAGAGGGTGGAGGAGAGGGAGGAACAAACCCAGGATCGTCCAAGGTAGAATTTTTAGCAAAGGTTTGAGTGAAGAGTTCAGCTTTAGAAGTAGGTGTAATAGCAGTGGTGCCATCTAGTTGAAATAAAGGAGGGAAAGAAGAAGAAGCAAAGTTATTGTAGATATTTTTGACTAGATGCCAGAAATCACGAGGGGAGTTAGATTTTGAAACATTTTGACACTTTCTGTTACTGAATGAGTTTTAGGCTACTTGGAGAATAACTTGGCATGGTTAAGGGCAGAAATATAAAGTGCGTGAGATTCTGGTGAAGGAAAGCTTAAGTACCTTTGGTGGGCCACCTCTCTATCACGTATAGCAGGAGAACAAGCTTTGTTAAACCAAGATTTGGAATGTTTAGGTCAAGAAAAAGAGTGAGGAATGTACGCCTCCATACCAGACACAATCACCTCTGTTTTGCGCTCAGCACACAAAGTTGAGTCTCTGACACGGAAGCAGTAGTCATTCCAAGGAAAATCAGCAAAATATCCCCTCAGGTCCCCCTAACTAGCAGAGGCAAAACGCCAGAGGCACCTTCAATCCTGAGGAGGGATTGGAGCGATAGGGAAAGGTACAGATATGAGATTGTGATCGAAGGAGCCGAACGGAGAAGAGAGGGTGATAGCTTAAGCAGAAGGAATAGAGGTCAGGAAAAGGTCAAGAATGTTGGGCGTATCTCCAAGACGGTCAGGAATACGAGTAGGGTGTTGCACCAATTCCTCTAGGTAGTGGAGGATACCAAAGTTGAAGGCTAGTTCACCAGGATAGTCAGTGAAGGGAGAGGAAAGCCAAAGCTGGTGGTGAGCATTGAAGTCTCCAAGAATGGAGATCTCTGCAAAAGGTTTAGTCAAAGAATTTCATATATTCAGAGGAGTTAGGTGAGAGGTATACAGCACAGATAAATTTAGTTTGAGAGTGACTTTGTAGACGTAGCCAGATGGTGGAAAACTCTGAAGATTGGAGAGCGTGGGCACAAGCGCAGGTTAAGTCGTTGAGCACATAAACGCAACATCCAGGTTTTGTATCGAAAATGAGGATAGAGAAAGTAGGAGGGAACATAAAAGGGTCTACTGTCAGTTGCCTCAGACACCTGAGTTTCAGTGAGGACAAGAAGACGAGGTTTAGAAGAGGAGAGGTGGTGTTCTACAGATTGAAAATTAGGCCTTAGACCACGAATGTTGCAAAAGTTAATGAAGAAAAAGTTGAGAGTGGTGTCAAGACACTTAGGGTCATTATCAGAAGGGCAGTCCGACCTGGGGACATTTGTGGTCCCCTTCCCAGATGGGGATTCCGAGGCTGATGTAAGAGTCACCGTGAATT
>NC_087170.1:3209226-3211726 GCF_035594125.1 Scylla paramamosain | reverse complement strand
TGGTCGACATGTCATCTGTTCGATCCACCAAAGTGTGCAGCCACCAACAAAATTGTACAAGAGATGGTCATCCTCCTCAACAATTACTTACAAGAGTCACCCCTCGCACCGTATGTGATGAAATTATTCTTCACACTGCCAAAACTCTTCTTTCAAAAGACACATAGAAATGCGAAGGTGGCGGAAAACGTGAAAGCCGTCGCAAGAAGAGTGGGTCTATGGCAGAACAACCAACTGGATGAGCTCCTGGAGGAAGCCCGAGCCATCCAGAAGAGGTTGACAAGACCATCAGGAAACCAACAAAGGCAGGAAGACAAAGCCCGTAATTTCGCTGGCAATATGCGGCAAGGACAGGTGTCCAGGGCTCTGCGGGCACTTAATGAACAGCAGTCAGGTGGAGTGTTGCCCCTCACCAGGGAAACCATCCACCTGCTGAAGGAAAAACATCCTCCCCCCAGTGACGAGGAGGGCCTCAGGATGCAGGGGCCTTTCCGCAAGCCCAATGATGTCATCTACGAGGTGATAACTGGAGAGATGATCTGGAAGAAGTCTCTCCAGACACACGGCAGTGCTGGTCCCTCAGGACTAGACGCTAGAGGGTGGCGTCGCCTGTTGAGCGGCGCACTCTGTGGCAGCGCCGCTAACGACCTATGCGGCGCCCTGGCAGCGCTGGCGAGGAAGCTTGCCACCACAAATTGTCACCACGTCAAGGCTCTCACCGCATGCCGATTAATCCCGCTGGACAAAAAGCCGGGATGCAGACCAATTGGCATCGGCGAGGTGATAAGACGCATCGTGGGTAAATGCGTCATGACGGTGGTCAAGGACGACGTAAGGAGGGCAGCGGGGAACCTGCAAGTATGTGCAGGACAGCAGGCAGGAGGGGAAGCCGCCATCCACGCTATGAGGGAAATGTTCAGTGAAGACAATTGTGAAGCGGTGTTATTAGTGGACGCCAAAAACGCTTTCAACACTATTAACAGAAAAACAATGCTTCACAACATTCAAGTAAAATGTCCCTCTCTGGCACAATATGTAGAAAACACATATAGTGACCCCTCGGATTTGTACATATTATGTAGTAATAGTGGTAATAGTGTTAAGGTGCTAAAGTCCATGGAAGGGACAACACAAGGTGACCCAGTGGCCATGGCGATGTACGCCCTCGGACTTTCAGTGCTGCAACAAGTTATCTCATATGAGAAAACGAGTGTGAAGCAAGTGGCGTAAGCGGATGACCTGTCAGGGGCCGGCAAAATAACAGACTTGAAAAAATGGTGGGGCTTAGTGAACGACAATGGTCCCATCATGGGGTACACACCCAATGCCGCTAAGTCCGTCCTTATTGTAAAGCCTGAACACTATGACAGTGCAGTGGATAGCTTCAGTGGCAGTGGAGTTATAATAACAAAGGATGGACAACGTCATCTGGGTGCTGTCATCGGAACAGAGGAGTTCAAGAAGGAGTACATAGGAGAAAAGGTGAAGGAGTGGATACATGAGGTGGAAGTCCTGTCTGACATGGCCAGGACTGAGCCTCATGCAGCCTACTCCGCCTACACCCACGGCTTGCAGCATCGATGGAGATTCGCCATGCGCACCATCCCAGGCATCAGCCCTCTCCTTGCACCACTGGAGGTCTCGATAAGGAACACCTTCCTCCCAGCGTTACTGAGATACCACACCATCGGAGATGGGGAAAGGGCGCTGCTCGAACTTCCACCAAGACTGGGCGGGATGGGAATCACCTCCCCTGAGAAGTTGGCGACGGTGGAGAACCTCAACTCCCTCAAGCTCACCAGGTCCCTCACAGAGAAGATCATTGCTCAGGACGCACATGGTGAAATAGCCCAAAGTGCAGTCACTGAGCAAGGACGAATTATTATCTAGAGATAGGCAACAACATCAACGAAACTGTCTCGAAGACCTGATAAACATCCTGCCTGCAACCACAGCGAGAAAAATCCTCACTGCACAGGAAACGGGAGCCTCTAACTGGCTAACGTCACTGCCCATCAGAGCGAAGGGCTTCAGCCTCAACAAACAAGAATTTGTCGACGCCATTGCTCTGAGGTACGGCTGGCCGATGGAAGGACTCCCCAGTACCTGTGTGTGTGGCTCCCCCAATGACGTCAACCACACCATGACGTGCAAAAAGGGGGGATTCGTATGTATCAGGCACGATGAGGTGAGAGATCTGACCGCCAGCATGCTCAGGGAGGTGTGCCACGATGTCTCCACTGAACCGACCCTCCTGCCACTAGACGGCGAGCACCTGCGCTACAGAACAGCCAACACCACCAACGAGGCTCGAGTCGACGTCAGTGCACGAGGGTTCTGGACAAGGGGACAGAAAGCATTCGTGGACATACGGATCTTTGACCCGATGGCCGCCTGTCACCACGAACTCTCCCTGGAGGCCGCCCACCGCAAGAATGAGCAGGAGAAGATCCGAGCGTATGGGGAGAGAATCCAACACGTTGACCAGGGCAGCTTCACA